>NC_134831.1:142572241-142632675 GCF_004210375.1 Tachypleus tridentatus | reverse complement strand
ATCCATAATTCACACCTTCCTTTGAAGATTGGTCATTTCCCTTCGTTTCCCTTAACTATACATACTACATGCACGCATTTTCGCATCGTATTTCCAACTTTAGAAATCGCTGATATTTTATTGCGTCAGACTAATTTACGTTAAATAAAACATCAGGGTCAACACGCTCTATTCGTAAGTTAGCGTAGTTCTTTGGCTTGAGCTGTATGAAATTGAAATTCAACTGAGAAATTCAAAACAGCTTTTAATTTTACTTTTGGTTTTATATATGTAACCACTGCATGGTGGATTGTTTTATAGCATTTTGTTCTTCAAAACTGATTTAATGTTGAGTTAACTACACTTTCGTCATAAATTGTTAGACTTATTTTAATATTTTCTTCGATGATAAATATCCACGAAGAGTTTACTGGTTCTGTTTTTTGTAGTTAGCTAAATCTTTACTGCGGACCTGTCTTATGTAAAATATTTATTTGCTGTCTTTCCGTTTCCTAATGGTGTTTCTACTTCTCTAATAAAGTGATAGTGCTGTAAAAAGAACACAAAGAAAAGAAGACTCTGATGGAAGTATATTTTAATCTATTTTGTGAATGAAACATTTAAATAGTCAATTACGTGTCTATAATTAACCAATACCTTTCACCACTATTAACTAGATTACTCAGTCTCAACAAAACTTTATATAAAGAAATCATAATCAGATTTTTTATAATTTTTATTTTGCTTCCTTCGTTTGTCCCTCGCTGGGATATCAGTAAATCTTTGAATTCACAACGCTAAAATCAGGAGTTCGTTTCCCTTATGTGAACACACCAGATAGCCGGATGTGGCTTTTCTATAACAAAACACACACAGTAACACCATTCTTCATTAATAAGTGAAGGTAAACACAACATAACTAAAAACTGATAATTTGATAGGAGGATTAGGAATCGTTAAAAAGTACAGAAACAAGTCCAATCAAAATACAAATGTTATATTTTCAAGTATACAACTAGGGTTTCTAAAAGAGTTAAACCTAGAATCGATATAGTTCTTACATTATTTACTTTGGAATACACTATTCCCTATTCGACTCCATGTTCACATTATTTGTGCTACAAACATGAACATGAATTAAGATCAGTTTTGTATATTTTCATCTCTCTACTGCTCCATTTAATTTTTTTCACTCAATCATTATTTACTGAGCCAGATGGTTTTGAGATTTCATGTGAAAACTATTTGTAGGTGTAAATATTAATATTTATGGTGTTTTGAGTTTTGATTCATTAAACTAATTCTATACTTACATGATTTACAGAATAGATGGTTGTGACGTAAACCACCCCATACATATACCCTTCACCGCTGTTAGAAGCCCGCTTTGTCTTTTTGACCTTCCTTTTTCCGAGAAACTTCCTGAAACCGGTATGAATCAGATACAAGTGTTTAATCAAATGACTTAGGTCTTGATTGGGCTTCGTATTTAATTTTAATATTGTAATATAAATTTTTGTATTCTTCTAAATATTTGGACGAATTAATAGCATGTTTTTGAGCTTCCCGTGAATTTGTGCGATCGTTCATTGTAACAGCTATTTGTTTTAAAAATAATTTCGTATTACAACAAGATGTGTTATTAAACCATTTTGACTATATCTTTTAGTGTTTATCCAGGTCTTTACAAATCTAGTCATATGCGTTGTATAGGGGTATTTTCAGCCTTGAAACTTTTACATTTCTTTTGAGCGTCTTCAAAGATCAAATTTCACATATTTTAAATAAGCTCGAAAGAAAGATATCTTGTTAAATGATTTAGTTTTGTCAATTAGTTTGTTTATCATACACGCGCTCACCGTGGCTAATTTTAAACTGATATACTCATGGAAGACCAAGCTAATCATCAAGCGATAACTGCTAATAATTTGGCTAATTTAGTCGAGAATTGGAACTTGATCATCACTTTGTGCCCGGCATGGCCAGATGATTACGGCACTCGACTTGTAATCACAAGATCGCGGTTTCGAATCTCTGTCACACCAAACATGTTCGCACTTTCAGATGTGTGGGGCGTTATAAAGTTCGGTCAATTCCACTATTCGATGGTAAAAGAGAAGCCCAAGAGTTGGCGGTGGGTGGTGATGACTAGCTGCCTACCTTCTAGTCTTAAACTGCTAAATTAGGGACGGCAAGAGCAAATAGCCGACGTGTAGTTCGGAATTTTAGTACTGACTTAATATTTTGTGAAATTAACGTTGCTGATATCTTTGTTTTAGTTATTGTATTCGCCTAAATTTATTTACTAGAATCTCTCGTTTCTGAAAATGAAAAGTGCTGTTTATGATGAATTTATTTATTATATTCAGGCACTTCTGTCCGGATTTCAGTATAAGTCATATTATATCGAAAAATATAATATTTTTCTTTACCAACGACGGACATTAAAGAAAGTATATGTATGTGGTTTGGTGTTGTCCAAATGGAAAATAAAATCGATAATTCCACGTTCTGTTCTATTATTTAAACGTAAGCAGTTACTAAGATAAACATTTCAAAAGTATATTCAATAGCGATTAAAAATTTTAGAGCGTTAAAGTAGCAGTTTATAAAACAGAAACACAAATCTATAACGTGTGAATTAAACGTTTTAGGCCCTGCATGGCCAGGTGATTAAGGCACTCGACTCGAAATTTGAAAGTCGTGGGCTCAAATCCCCGTCACATCAAATATGTTCGCATTCCATGATATAAAGCGATACATTAGATAGAAGTTAATATGTCCAACTGCTCAACGATTGGGATGCTCTTTAACAACGAAATATGAGATTAATCGTCACATTTGAGCACAACCAGTGATATGTTCGGTGACAGGATTCGAACCACCAACTATGAACAAGAATATTTAATCTTTTGTGAGCAGTAAGTAGCTGAGTAGGAATGTTCAAGGCTCCTCTTGGTAAGTATCATGTACATTCACTTGAAGTGTGCAAGGACCGTCTTTAATTATTGTCATATGTTTTTCTCTTGGAGTGTTCAAAGGACATCTTTAGTTGTTGTTATATATTTCACTTGAAGTGCTCAAGGCTTGAATTTAATGACTGTCATATTTGTTCACTTGAAGTGTTTAAATGCCATCTTCGGTGATTGTTATATTTGTTCCCTGAGAGTGTTCAACGGCCATCTTTAACGACTGTCATATTTGTTTGATTAGAGTGTTAAAGGACTTATTTAGTGACTGTTATATTTGTTACATGACCTGGCTAAACGTGACACAAGTCGAAATCTACAGTTTTGTCCTACCAGACCAAGTATGACGTACATATTTTTTCTTAAACCTTTATTATAATACTAAATTACAAAAGGTATGTCTTATTATTATCCGCCATTTGCAATGTAACAGTTTTTAGAACATGTTTCTTCTTTGAACATATATTTAAAAAGAAAAATATTCACATTCATATGAGAACTAACCTTTCGTTTGTTGGTATTTAGTAGAACAGAAACTTCACTTATGTTTCGTTGTTTTTCAAAATTACAATGTATCATCTCGCTTTTTCTGTGTGACAGTTTCAATTAGTTTATGTTTTCATTTTTTTACTACACGAATTTTATAACGCCTCGTATTATACTGAGTTATAATAAACCGTTCCATTTTGATATTGGAATATTTCTGTCTCTTTGATCTGTGTGAATTGTACTCACAGCATGCTTTTTAAAAGAAAAAAAGTCAATAAAACCGATATTACTGTAATGTATTGTTTTTATCTTTTTTCTGAATGAAGTTTACTCTTACTTAAATTACTGAGGTTTGTAAAATCTTGACAGTTACACTAACTACGTTTCATGTTTTCTTCGTAGAAAGTGTTGATAACCTAATTAACTATGTTTTATGGTAGAATGTGTTTTCTGTATAACTTTTGTTAGTACATTAGTTATGTTAGATTATAAGTGTAAATGAAAAAATCCAATTTTTCTAAAATAACAGAAGTAAATTTCCCTGTGAAACTATTAAAAAGAAAAGGTCCTATAGCGCAGAAATCCCAATGTAGAGCCTTGTTCTTAACAACAAGAAAAAATATATATAGATTAAAAGTGGTCTAATTTAAGTTATAAAATGTGTATTTTTTCATATGGCTCTAATTTCAGATCCTACATGGTTCTGGTACGTAACTCATAAACCGATACGACAGTTTAATTACGACAGCATGAGCAAATAATGAACATGACAGGTCACATAATCCAAAAAATCAGCAGGTTTTTGTCGTCAGAATGTGTTTTGTGCTTCTAATAAATTATCATCGAGGTCTAGAAAAGGTTAAATATCCGCTCTATATTAATCTTTCTCTCATTCTCTCTTTTTTGTTTCCTTCTTTCAGTCCTTCGAAATGTACTAAGAATTCTGCATTATATTCTCTTACATGGCTTGAAAATAAAAACCTTGTAGCAAGCACTACACATGATAGCGTGATCTGTTATATTTTATTTACCGATCACCATTTCACATGCCTTAAGACTGCACGATCAATATATATGTATTCAAAAGAATGTGATCTCGGTTCTTGAGTATATTGCATCAAAGATTCACTAAACTGTAGTATTTACTTTCCGTACAGAGATGTCTGAGATTCACGAGTTCATATTATGTTTCACAGTTCGTTTCCAATACAATACTTCGTACTAACGTGTTTTTCTTTACACTGCTTTACGTTTTTTTTATAGTTATTGAAACCAGTATTTACTTGAAAAGGCACTAAAATGTCTGGTACAGTTTTTCGGTATTTTTTTGATACAGTAAAACTGAGGTCTTGGAGAACCATTGGAACTGTATGTATGGCTAAAACAGAAGACATTTATTTATAATGTAACGTTTTAAGGTATCTGGTGAGTTTATATCTTGCCAGTACCACAGACTACTGAACAATGTGGTTGAAACTTGGACACATGACGTCTAAATTATTGGATGTTTTGTGTTAGAACAGTGAACCTATGTCATGTATTTGAATTTTTTTTTTTCGATATCTGGAGTACTGAACAATACGATTCAGAAAAATAAACGAATATTACACGTTTATAATACCTTCATGAACTGTTCTTTGGACGATATGTGGTGTCTGTAATAATTTTTGTTCCAACAATAAACCAGTATTACACGTCTTTAATATCAATCTGAGCTGTTCCTTCGATATGTGGTGTCTTTAATAATTTGTGTTCCAAAATAAAAAAAAGTATTACACGTGTATAATAGATAACAGGTAGAATTCCTTGAAATTGGTGTAACTCAATGACAGTTGATGAACTGAAAAGAATGTTGATCTACATTTCTAGTTTGTTTTGTACTTGTAATTATAATTATAATACTTTTTAACAATTAATGAAGGCTTTCATAATCACATCTGAGCTTATTATACGAAATCATTGCGTGTTAATCATACATGTAACAGTTTTTGCCCTTTTTAATAGTCACTTATTTAGGTTTGAATGGTAGAAGTTCAATAGTTTTCCACATACGATATTCTTAATTTGATTGGAACAACCACCCCTAGCCATGGGTTTAAGGTGAAAGCTACCAATTTCCGTCATAACCTTATGTCATTTTCAACTTCTAACTTGAAGGAAGGCAACTTGAAAGTCGCACTTACTGCTTGTGTTGGTATTTTAACCAATTAACGTTATTGACAAACACATTTATAAACGACCCTCCAGTTTCAAGGGAGTTGCGTATTAGCAGCATGTTGCTTGCTCTAGCCTTGGACCTTAGAGAACACAGTTCATCACACCAGAATTCGGCCGTGTAGACATAGAGTTTTGAATATTGAACACTTAGAGCAGTTTCAACACGTTTGAAACTTTCTTGAAATACAGTGTTTTATTTGATGAGTTCAATCATTATTGTCATTCGCAAAAGCCTTCAAGTGCCATAACGGTATGTCTTCGGAATTACAACGCTACAAACTGGGTTTCATGATAAGTAGAGTACAGATTGCTCATTGTTTAGCATGGTGCTTAACTTCATATAAACAAGTGAACAAAAAATAATAGCGAAAATGAATTCAACAAAAACGTCATACTACATAAACCACAAAGCGATGACAACGCATGCACCATAGTTTCCGCGTTGTCGTAATGTAAGGTGACATTGCATCTTTTTTTCTTTAATATACTGCTAGAATTCAAAATTCAACTTAACCAAACGACTAACTCAATATTCGTGTTTAATTACCTTCTATTGATCACTTACACCAGCTGTATATTTTGTATTCTCCCAGCTTTCTTACAATTCGCCACAATCTCGCGAAGGTTTTAGGTCATAACCTGTTTTAATAGATCCCTAATTTACTATTGACCTAGATTATTAGTTAATCTCGAAAACCCTGTTTCGCTATTACAGCCTAAATGTAATGCCTGAAGAGTTTTCACCTAATCTTAAATTCAACCTCCTGCAACCTTGAAAGCATTACAACCTCTTATAAAAAATCATATTCCTTTATATATATATACACTATTACCATAAGCCTTAAACCTGTTTTAATTCCATGTTGTTAACGACTTTATACGGCAGACTAAGATATAACATCATAAAGTATTTGAAACAATGCTTTTTATGCATTAAGTAGTTTCTGCAAATAAAAAAAAAGTGTAATCGAAGTTCCACATATTTACTTTTCTTGTTTTATTTTTAAGTTTTCCTTCTTCTTGCAATAACTGATTTTACGCTTTATTTTCACCAGTGTTTTTTAACTATTTCAAACTGAAATTGTTTCTTATTTATCTGAAAACTGTCAACAATGAAACAAAAAAAGTCAAACAATAGTTTTGATTGGAACCGATTTGATCCAGTTAAGAATTGCCATAAGAGTATATTTTCTCAGGTTTTATGAATCAATTCTTTCAAATTCTAGAAATAAACCAGCTTTAGTTACTTATCACAAATTGAAAAAAAATACTTGGCATTCTCAAACGTATTTAACAGAAGAGCTAAATGGCTAGCTGACAGACCTCTGACATTTTGTTTCTTTTTGGATTTTTCGCAAAGCTACACGAGTGCTACCTGCGCTAGAAGTCTCTAATTTAGCAGTGTAAGACTACAGATCAGAAAGCTTGTTATTACCTCTCACCACCAACTCTTAGGTTACTCTTACGGCTGACAGGGCGAACATGTTTTGGTGTGACGGAGATTCGAACTCGTGACCCTCACATTACGATTCGAGATCCTTAACCACTTGTTTTTGCCCTAACGTTTTAAAATTGCCAGTTCTTTGTTGAAACTACCGATCTGCAACCTTTCATTACAATCATTATGTCATATCCGGCCCATTAAAAAAGAATATAGCAACTACTTTAAATAATGTACTTATGTAAAATAAGAAAAAAATGGAATAACAAACTCTTTTATATAAATTATTTAGTATTAAACCTTCCCCCAAACGAGAGTTTTCTTTTGAGGAGTAAATATCTTTTCGCGAAATGGGGATGATTTCTTTTATGTGTGGATATAGCTGGGAAAGATTGATTATAATATATATTTTTAAAATAAATCCTGCCACATTTATATAACAATTTACTTCAATTTTTAAAGTTATAGAAACCATGTATTAGCTGTTGAATGAACACCCTCAACCACCTTGTGGCTCAGCAGTAAGTCAAAAGGTTTATAGCTCTAAAAACGTGATTTTATTGCTTCTGGTAGGCACATTATAGATGAACAATTACGTAGTTTTGCACTCAATAACAAACAAACAATCTCTTAACGTGCTTAGAGAATACTGTATTAGGTTTGTACTAACATACTTACCGTAACTAAGAGAAAGGCTATTAGTGACAGAAATGACGCGAGTGCAAATTAGCCTAAAAATTGTGTTAATTTTGAATCTCTAACAAATAATAAAGATTAAGCGCTTAATAATCGAAGAACTTTTGTTTTCACTTTAAGAAGTATGTGTTAAGTATATGTTATGTTGTTACAGATTATTATCTGAATGTGTAAGGTAATGAAAGGATAACAACAAAATAATATTGTAAACTAATTCTTCGGGATATGTTGTGTCAAATGATAAAACACCGAATACAATGAAAAGTATTGAAAAAGATGTGTTTCCAATTATTAATATCATTCTTCTAAATAAGTTAATATTAGGTATAATAAATATGAATTTCTCTGACTTAAGATTGTTACAGAAAATAACTCCAGTGAAAAAATAATATATTGTTTAAATGCTTAACAATTATCGTGACCTCTGATGAGAACAATGAAAAATGACATTCATGGAGCATCGTTTTATAGGTCTGTTATTGCTGATGATTTCATATGGTTAGAAAGAGAGCTTTTTAAAAATAATTTATTAATGCTGTTTTGTTTTAATTTATTTAATAGGAAGGTCAAAACATATATTATCTTCAAGAGTTCAAATATCATGAGAGCACTTGCCTTTAAAACAATAAATTTGGAGCTTTCTGGATTTCACATTAACGCTAAAAGCAAGACACCCTAAAAGTAAAAAATTTTATTGAATAATTTTATTAATATTAATAAAAGTTTTAAAATTATATGTGTCTGAAATTAGATAATGATGTTATTTTTCAATATATTGAGTATTTGGTATTTTTCAACCTTGTGTGACACGCAACTTTAAGGATCAGGTCAACGAGTAGGCATGGCCAGGTGGTTAATGCACACGACTCGTAATTCGATGGTCGCGGGTTCAAATCCCCGTCACAACACCCGTGGGGGTGTTATTATATAACGGTCAATGAGTATCCCAAGAATTGGCGGTGGGTGGTAATGACTAGCTGCCTTCCCTGTAGTCTTACACTGTTAAATTAGGAACGATTAGCGTAGATAGCCCTAAAGTGGCGTTGCGCGAAATTCGATAGCAATAAGTAGGATAAGGTAATTGCAGGTGATAAAATTACTAGTGATACTTTCGTCATGTGATTATGTACTTTCATCATGGATGCAAGATAAAACAAAAGAGAATCACGGATTATAAGTTTTAACTGTTTGTTAACCCTATATTTTGAATAAGTAGAATAACGGGTATTATCATGATCGCTTAAACAGTGCCTTTACTACCTATATATAAAGTATGAAGAGCATTAAGAGCTTTTATTCATTTAGGTTGAGAACCTTCCTTCCTTAATCAAAATAAGAGGGAAGTATTGAACACGTCTTTACTCAGTTATTAACTCTTTAGTGACATATAAAATAAAAATGGTATACAACTACAACTATCAATTAAGAGTTTGTCAAGGAAAGATATTGGTTTGTTATTTCTATTATAAAGAGCTTTCTATGAATATTAAGCCAAACTACACATGTGAATTATAACTAGGTTCTAAGGACGAGAAAGGTTATTAATAGCAAACACATCATTAAGTTAGAAAACCTCTAAGTTTAATTGGAATGGACGATTAAAAAAAAATTGAGCAGCATAAAAAAGCGTGATAAAAAAGAAAGTAAACTTATTTGGGCAAATAATGGCAGATACCCAAACATGTTGTAAAGAAGTTGCTATCTAATTCATTAAGAACGGAACCTGTGTCAGTTCTCTGAAGCCCTCTTTTGCACAGTGGTGTGTCTGCAATTTCCAAACGCAAGAAACCGGGTTTCGACACCTATGGTATGGTCTTAAACTTTGACCAACTAGTATTTGGACTAATTTCATAGTTTTCAGACCTACCCTATTAAATGCTAAAAAAAGTTCTTTTTTTATGTCTTCTGATAGCAAAATCACCGAGGGGAATCGAAACCCTGAATTTAGCGTTGTAAATCCGGAGACATACCGCTCTACTTGCGTCGGACTGGGTTTTTGAAGCTCTATTAAAATTAATGGTTGAGTCGAACAACACAAAATACAAATGTTTTCTTTATGTTCATTGTCGTTAACAGACAGCATTTTATATACTTTTATTTTATTTTCCTCTTCGTTCCTAATGTTTTGCTTTCTTTCAGTTTTTTTCTGGGAACGTTTCTGGTTTTAAATTTATTACCTCTCTCTTTATAAATGGCTTTTTGACATTATGAAATTTTATCCTGTTTATTTAATGAATAAAATTCGGAAAACAAATCACAATAACCATGTCGACGTTTATCTTATTTGGTTGTGAGGTCGTCTTTACGAGCCATTTCCTTCCATTTCTTATCCGTGACTGGCATGGCTAAGAGGTACGGGCGGTTGAGTCGTCAGCTGAGAAAGGCAGGTTCATTTCCCCGCCACACCAAACATACTCGCCGGTTTTACTCATGGACGTGTTATAAAGTTACAGTTAATCCCACTATTTGTTGATAAAATAGCACCCAAAGGGTTGGCAATAGGTGGTAACGACTAGTTGCCTTTTATCTATTCACACAGTGGTAAATTAGCTTAAGTATTCGTCTTGTAGCTTTGCGCGAAACTCAAAAACAAACAAATATACCAAGTATGCTCGCTCATTTCAGCCGTGTAGGTGTTATAATGGTCCAGTGAATTCTACTATTCTTTGGTAAAATAACATTAATAAAAATAGCGGGAAGTGTTCAGGAATACTTGCCTTTTCTCTATTCTTTCTCTGCGAAATTGGGGGCGGTTAACGAAAATAGCTTTTGTGTAGCTTTGCGTGGAATTCAAAATGAACCATTTGTTAGGATCAGTTATGACATTTTCATCTTCATTAATGCAATTTTCCGAGTATTTTCTAATCTACATCACAATCTAATGTATTTTCTACATTTTAAATTCTATTCTATGTGAAGTTTACACATTTTATCTCCCACTGAGTAATCTTTACACCCAAACATTATGGCTAATGGTTTCAATGTTTTGTACAATATTCCTTTCAATATCACAGACATCTTTTGTTTACCTGTGACTTTAGATACGAACAACATTTCATTCATCTTTTTGCTATCTTTGCTTTTACAGCTCTCTGAATTCTTCTATAACTCTGTAATAATATATATTCATACATTTTTAACCACACGCTATAGTTTATCCAACAATGTTAACGGTTCTGCTGTTTTGAATTTCATGGCAAGAACTACATTCTATGTCTTTAGAGTAAATACTAGAATATGTTTAGAACACTGGAAATATTAATACTATTTTTTTGCTTAAGAAAGAGTCAGCACAGTCTACAAATGTTTATGATCAAAAAATATATTCTATTGTGAAGATTTTTGGAGCAATAACTTCACAGCCTGAGTGCATTACATCATAAGACTTTGCAGTGAGAATGTTCAACCGACAACTAACGACATCATTTGGACATTTTAGTAAGAACTGAGACTTGAAAATAACTTGATTGGATAAGAAAGAAAAAAAGATGGATGCAAGGATTTGTTCACATCCATTGCTAACCTTTTAAGTATTATTTAATTCAAGAATATTTCAGTGAATCATGTCAAATATTTGACGACTGGCATGGCCAGATGGTTAAAACACTCGATAATATGAGGTAAATATTCCTTTCGTTATAATAACCTTAGAAACCTATGTATACTGCTTTTGCATAAGGAAAAGAAATTTTAATGAAACAAATTTTATTGTTTAATCAGTTTTGAGTGAGTAATATTTAAGATGGTATGGATGGTATGGAAGAATCTACCTTACCTATAGTTTAACACTTCAAAGAATATTCCTCGAGTGTTATTCTAGGATATTCAATAAACAAAAAAATTCTCCAAACCATTCAATTAACTCTGTATGCTCATATTATGCATTGTATCGGTATTTGAAGAAAATTAATACATTCAATAAAAGTTCAGTGAAAAATACTCAAAAACAGACATAATAAAACAACGTTGCTAAAATCGTTATTTTCTCCTAAAGCAGACGGAAGTGCACTTACTATTAAGCTAATCCACGTTGATATTAATAAGAAAGTTATTGAAAATGAACAGAAAAATACAACTGGTACTCAATAACCTGAATAAAACAAGCGAGAAAAAAAGTCGATAACCTTCAACGATGGGCGTGAACTATGAAAACGATTTAAGGAACATACTGACATCTAACAAAACAAGTTTAACAAGAGCTCGAAGACACTATAAAAGGACCGAGGAGCAAGCGAACAGTACAGTTTTCTTCCAGATCTGAAAACAGCAGCACAAACCATGAAATTTCTTGTAAGTGATCATTTAATATTACATCAAGTTTAAGCTATTTAAATGAAATCTATGGAGATTTATAAGCGAAAATTTCAACTTGCCAATATCTCTTTTTATTCAAAATTTTCTCTGTTGTTTCAAATTTTGCTTTTCAGTTGAAATAAAGATGACAATAAATAGTATATACATATGTATTTTATTATTTACTAACATAAGAGAAAAGTAAATTGTTTGGAAACAGTAATTATGTATAACTTCAACTTTCCTATTTCAACTAAAGTATTAGTCAAACTAAACAGTAACATTTAGTTTTTATTATTTATCAGAATAAGAGGAATGTCAGTATAACCTTTATAAAATATTTATTATCTTAATATCTATTATTTTACGTCTAGATCGTTTTTCTCGGTCTTCTGGCCTACACCCATGCTGGTCTGCTAGGCGCTGGTCTTGTTGGTCCAGCTGGTGTTGCACCTGTTGCTGTCGCTCCCGCTGCTGTTGCTCGTGTTGCCGTAGCTCCCGCTGCCGTAGCACCTGTCGCTGCTTTTGACGCAACTGGCGCTGTTGCCGCTGCTCAAGGTTTGGCTGCACGTGGCATTCCCGTTGGACGAGCTGCTGCCTCCGTCACACGTATCAACCACGGTGGTGTAGGCTTGGGTCTTGGAGTTGGTGCCCACGGACTAGGTCTGGGAGGCCTCGGATTTGGCTATGGTCTGGGAGGACTGGGATATGGATATGGTCTGGGAGGTCTAGGATATGGCTATGGTGTCGGCTTAGGAAAAGCTTTATTACATTAAAGCCTCTGCTTTGACATAAGGTAAAATTTTTTAATGAAACAAAAATGTACCTACTTCATAATGTTCGCTTTTCTCGGCTACGAATTTTATTATGTCATCAGTTTTGAGTGAGTAATATTTAAAAAGTAAAGTGTACATTATTATTTAAGTAAGTCATAAAGTACTTTTTATAATCACTAGTGAAACGTTAAGTGTAATAAAATAGTCTTTGTACCTTTGCACTTAAACTCTACAAAAAATTGATCAATAATCATAAAAATCCATATTTTGTTACTAAAATATGTCTTTTATTTTAAATTTCAACATTTTATATCTGCTGTCGTCTACTGAATTTTCGGTGCTGATCCTCTGATCTTTGGGGGGTGTAAATTAATTAGTGAATCTATTTCAATAAACATTTGCAACTTAATATTGCTTTCCTTATATTTCTTTTTTCCACGACACTATAGCAACAATATAAAGAAAATGATAAAACACGAATTATTGTTTTATGTTATTGTTAGTAGAAGATACTTTTGTTTCCACACAGTATACCCTGTCACAGCTGTTTTAAAAATTACCTTCATGTCGCATTATAGTGTATAGAGTGATTCCTGTAACACTTCTTGTGGCAAATGGTGAACAGCGAGTACAAAGTACGAATATCCCGCAAAACTTGATAGAATAATGTCTCGAAAATTATCTTCACATATTCACTTATTAATATAATTCAAGTATAATTATTTTGTCAGATGGATTTAAGAACACAACATTCATAGATAAATTATATCTGTGACTTTAGATCACAAATAACAAAATCTACATTCTTAAATTAATTACTGCACCAATTATGCTTCACACCAATAAGCATGAGTCCTAAAAAAGAATTTAAAATAGGTATTATTGGTGTATATAAATCTCATGAAAGAGGAGGAACACTACATGTAACTCTTGGTACGCACAACATTAAATAACAGTAAAGCATTCGTTGGCAGGGTTATTTGAAACAGTATATTTGTACGGAATTTATAAAATACTAAATACAGTTTTGGAATTATTACATTAATATTTTTAAATTAGCCTTTTAAGTAGATGCTTATTTCGTAGAAAGACAGTGATATCATAAGTTAATCCAGAATATAATTTGTAAAAAATTTGATTTCATAGAATTGAAGTTTTACTACAATGTGTATAAGTAATTGTACATGTAATTATAGTAATAATATAAAATAAAATTTTTTAAATTTAGACATCTTCTAACAAGAAGCACCACAACTCATTAATAAATTACACGGTTGGTCTCCTGTACTTCGATATTAAAAAAGTCAAGTTTCAACAATTATGTGGGTGTAATGGAATCAAAACCAACATTCATCCAGCCTGAGATTTTAAACCACTTACAGAATATTCAAGTGTTTTAATGAATACTGAAAATGAATTACGTACTCGTTACTAAACTTAAACACGTTATCGATCACTTAGAAGTTAAGTAAACTCATAACGTCAAAACAATTGTAATAACCCACAATAACATATCATTCCATATTGAGTAAACCATACCACCTAATGCCAAATAGAGAATAAACCACATTTACAGTATGGAGTGGACTTCATTGCAATGCATATACAAATCGACCGACAAAAATAATATCAATTACTGATTAGAGAAACCTACTTGCATAAACTAGAACAACTACTAAACCTTTGTTATGTTCTATAAGCTTTACTTGTAGATCTGGTTATTGCTCTCGGTATCGTTGAAATAATAAATAAGATTTAAATTAAGATTCATAACATTCGAATCACACCTTAAATAAAAATAAACTCTTCTCTTGAGATGGATTGTTAAACAAACTACAATAATAGCAATCCCGTTCGACTAGAAAATTCTCAGTTGTTTCAACGGATTTGTTTATAACTTTGTGTCGCTATTCGTAGATAATTATAGTTAAAACAGAAATAGCGGCGTTAACGATAGTTCTTAAGTATGGTGATCAGAATGAAAACGAATATCTACTTCCAAAGGTAAGAAGGGATCTCGAACATTTTTCTTATAAGATGTTATTAACTGAGGTGTATAAGCAAGTTATACTAAAGATGAAAACATTTTCACTAAAAATGTTTTCAGTTTACCTTCAAGAAGCTACGTTCTATTTACTATTTTAATTAAATAAGAATGACAACTTACAGTATAAATTCTTTTTTCTTCATTTCTTGCAGTTAAGCACGAAACTGAGCAATGAACTATACTGCGCTCTGCTTAACAAGGGTACTGAAACGAGTTTCTATCATTGTTCATTGCCTAGACATACCGTTATGCCAATGGAGGACAAAATTATTTCCAACATTTCGCAGAATAACATATATTTCATCGTATAGGTTTTCCTAAGCCGAGACCATATAGCCATATCCTCTTCTTCCGAGACCATATCCCAGTCCTCCAAGAACATATCCATATCCTCTTCTTCCGAGACCATATCCCAGTCCTCCCAGACCATAGCCAAATCCGAGGCCTCCCAGACTTAGTCCGTGGGCACCAACTATAAGACCCAAACCTAAACCACCGTGGTGGATACGGGTGACGGAGGCAGCAGCTCGTCCAACGGAAATGCCACGTGCATCCAAACCTTGAGCAGCGGCAACAGCTCCAGTTGCATGAAAGGCAGCGGCAGGTGCTACGGCAACACGAGCAACAGCAGCGGGAGCGACAGCAACAGGAGCAACACCACCTGGACGAACAAGACCAGCGCCTAGCAGACCAGCATTGGTGTAGGCCAGAAGACCGAGAAAAACGATCTAGACGTAAAATTATAGATATTAAGATAATAAATATTTTATCAAGGTTATACTGACATTCCTCATATTCTGATAAATAATAAAAACTAAATGTTACTGTTTAGTTTGACTAATACTTTAGTTGAAATAGGAAAGTTGAAGTTATATATAGTTACTGTTTCCAAACAATTTACTTTCCTCTTATGTTAGTAAATAATAAGATACATATGTATATACTATTTATTGTCATCTTTATTTCAACTGAAAAGCAAAATTTGAAACAACAGAGAAAATTTTGAATAACAAGAGATATTGGTAAGTTGAAAATTTCGCTTATAAATCTCCGTAGATTTCATCTAATTAGCTTAATCCCAATGTAATATTAAATGATCACTTACAAGAAATTTCATGGTTTGTGCTACTGTTTTCTGATCTGGAAGAAAACTGTACTCTTCACTTGCTTCTCGGTCCTTTTATAGTGTCTTCGAGCTCTTGTTAAACTTGTTCTGTTAAATATCAGAATGTTCTTTAAATCGTTTTCATAGTTCACGCCCATCGTTGAAGAATATCGACTTTTTTCTCTCTTGTTTTATTCAGGTTATTGAGTACCAGTTGTATTTTTGTGTTAATTTTCAATAACTTTCTTATTAATATCAAAGTGGATTAGCTTAATAGTAAGTGCACCTTAGTTTGCTTCACGAAAAAATAACGATTTTAGCAATGTTGTTTTATCATGTCCGTTTCTAAGTATCTTTCACTGAACTTTTATTGAATGTTTTATTTTTCCTTCAAATACCGATACAATGCATAATATGAGCATACAGAGTTAATTGAATGGTTTGGAGAATTTTTTGTTTATTGAATGTCGTAGAATAATACTCGAGGAATATTCTTTGAAGTGTTAAACTAGAGGGAAGGTAGATCCTTCCATACCATCCATTGCCATTCTTTGGGTTACTCTTTCCCAAATAACAATGGGACTGACTGTCATTTTATAATACTATAACATATGTGATGGACTTTGAATCTGTTCATTGCGAGGCAAGCGCTCTTATCACATGTTTAGGTTTCAAAGTAGACAAGAACTAACTCGTAAAGAAGATATAAACTTGTTATTTTAATTTCGTGCCTATCCTCTTTCTTTTTTTCTGTGAACGTTTCTGGTTTAACTTTACTACCTTTATTTTTATAAATTGCTATTTTACTTAATCAATTTTTATCCTTTTTACTTAATGAATACAATTGGGAAAACAAATCACCATAATCATGTCAACGTTTGTCTTATCTGATATCGAGGTCCTCTTTACGTTTGTCTTTGTTTTTAAACTTCGCACAAAGCTACTCGACAGCTATCTTTGCTAGCCGTTCCTAATTTAGCAGTGTAAGACTAGAGAGAAGGCAGCTAGTCATCACTACTCCCACCGCCAATTCTTAAGCTACTCTTTTGCCAACGAATAGTGGAATTAACCGTCACGTTATAACGCCCACACGGCTAGGAGGGCGAGTATGTTTGACACGACTCGGGCGCGAACCCTCGTCCCTCAGATTACGAAGCGTACGCTTTAACGCGCTATGCCATGCCGGGCCACGTTTGTTTTATCTGATAGCGAGGTCATCTTTACGAGCCACTTGCTTCCCTTTCTCATTTGGGCCTGGTGTGGCCAAGTGGTGAGGGAGGTGAACTCGTCAGCTGAGGAAAGCAAGAAACATCATCACCATTTTTTAGTTGTGTCGGTAGGTGGTGACGACTAGTTGCCTTCCCACTATTCTTTCACTAATAAATTGGGGTCTCTTTTTAACTATATAAATTGAAATAAATGTTATTCTTCCAACTACGTGAAAACAACTACATTTTCATATTATTATTATAATATTGGAAATTAATGCATTAAACTTGAATTAAATATTCGACTAGTGCCATTACTTTTCTTTTTTGTCCTAGTAAACGTTGAACTTAATTCAAACACCTGTTTTTAAAAGGACTTTATTCATGGCGAATAACGTGATTCTTTTGGATAATTCAGGGTGTTTACCCGAACTGAGCCCCATTAAAAATGTTTGGGGGTGGACTGCAAGGGATGTCTATAGAATAATAAAATGTTATCTTGTTTATTTTTTATTTAATGCATAAAATTCGGTAAACAAATCACCATAACCATGCAAACCTTTATCTTATTTGGTTGTGAGGTCGTCTTTTCGAGTCACTTGCTTCCATTTCTTATTCGTGCATGGCATGGCTAAGAGGTACAAGCGGTTGAGTCGTCAGCTGAGAATCGCTGGTTCCTTCTCTCGTTACACCAAACACACTCGCCCCTTTTTTTCTTGTATGTGTTATAAATTTACAGTCCATCCCACTGTTCGTTGGTAAAATACCAGTGATAGGGTTGGCAATAGGTGGTAACGACTAGTTGCCTTTACTCTATTTTTACCCTGCTAAATTAGGGACAGGTAGCCCAAATACCCTTCGTGTAGCTTTGAACGAAATTTGAATACAAATAAACATATCATTTATGCTCGTACATTTTAATCATGAAGACGTTAAAATTTTCTTGTGAATTCTTCTATTCTTTGGTAAAATAACAGTCCCAGGGTTGGCGGTAAGTGATTAGGAATACTTGCCTTCCTTCTATTCGTTCTCTGCTAAATTGGGATTGGATAACGAAGACACATCTTGTGTAGCTTTGCGTGACATTCAAAATATTCCATTTGTTCCTATCAGCTATGACATTTTCCTCTTCAACAACGCAATTTTCCGTCTATTATCTGATGATGTCAAACCGTTTAGTATTTAGTCGTTTTCGTTTTTTCCCCCTTGAGTTTTATCAATCTCTCTGACTATGTTAACAAAGTACTTTTCTTATTTTTTGCATCATGTGTCCACATTACCGAACATGGCGCTCTCTGATGTATGTATCGATTCAATCTTTTACTATAACGGTACACTTTCACTACTGCATTTTAAATTCTATTCTATGTGACGTTTGCACATTTTATGTTCCACTGAGTAAGCTTTACATCGAGACATTATGGCTAATGGTACCAATGATTTGTACAATATTCCTTTCAATTTCACAGACATATTTTGTTTACATATAACTTTAGATACGAACGACATTTCATATATTTTTTTCTATCCCTGCTTTCACAACTTTCTAAATTCTTCTATAACACTGTAATAATATATATTGATACATTTTTAATCAGTCGCTACAGTTTATCAATGTTAGCAGTTCTACTGTTTTGTAGATCATGACAAAAACTACATTCTACGTCCTAAGAGCAAATATTAGAATATGTTTAGAACACACAAACCATTAATACTATTTTTTTTTTTTGCTTAAGCAAGAATCAGCACATTGAACAAATGTTCATGATTAAAAGATAGATCTATAGTGATTATTTTTGAAGTAACAACTTCACAGCCTGAGTGAATTACATGATGAGACTTTGGAATGAAAATATTCACCCGACAACTAACATCATATGGAAATTTTAGTAAGAATTGGGACTTGAAAATAACTTGATTGGATAAAAAAAAAAAGATAGATGCAAGGATTTGTTGACATTTTTAACTAAATTTCTAAGCATTATTTAATTCGAGTATACTTTAGTGAATCATATCAAATATTTGAGGACTGGGAAGGCCAGATGGTTAAAACACTCCATAATATGTTCCTTTCGTTATAATAACCTTTGAAATTTATGAATAAAATTTGAATAAAATTTTTTTTATAAATAAAAATAAAAATTTAATTAAAATAAATACAAAATAAAAACTCAAGAATACTTTAGTAAATCATGTCAAATATTTGGGGCCTGTTACAGCCGAATAGTTAAAAGACTGAATTCGTTATATGAAAGTCGTCCTTTCAGCTGTGGAACCGTTGCCATGTTATGGTCAATAGCATTATTCGTCAGTAAAACAGTAGGCCAAGTGTTGATGGTGGGTGATGATGACAGTAGTGTTACCTTCCATCTAGTTTTAAACTGCTAAATTAGGGACAACTACCGCAAATAGCCCTCGTATAGCTTTGAGCGAAATTAAAAACAAATCAAATATTCATGATGTTATTTTTTCTTTTTGCTGATCTTTGTAAAGAACTTTGTGTTTATGTTTTCTAGTTCTAATTAGATGTATCTTATAATAAATACGTGCGTCTGTATATTTCTTTTTGTTATTAAATACAAAGCGACGCAATGGGCTATTTGTTTTGTCATATTAGTTTTGTCTAGTTTCTCACGATCGTATTATTTGTGGTTTAGCATTTAAATTTGTTGCTACGATGAACATTAATAATAATTTCGTTTTGGCTAGTTGTAACAGTGAAAAATCTTATAAATGAAAAAAAATTGTAAAGCGTACTCTTTTTTTACTATTGTTTACCGTGATTTATTTGCTGTAAAAGAAAAGTGTAAAAAAAGAAAAAATCGCAGTGTGCTCTTTTATTATTGTTTATTGAGATTTACTTGTTGTAACAGAAAACTCTAACAATGAAAGAATATCGTAATTCGCGTTCTTTTTTATTATTTTTGTTTATTTAGATTTATTAAGTAACCAGAGATAAGGTGAACGAATATGATAAATGAACAACAACAACTGAAGAAAAAGCTTGTATGTTCATTCGGTGAAAGCCTTTTAGCAGAGAAGTCTCCGTTTTCCTTTTGACTCATAGTCTACATATAGTCCACGTGTCTCTCTAACAATATAAAATCAATTGAATGTTCTTCCTTTAACTACGTGAAAACAACCAAATGTTCATATTGTTATAATAACTTTGGAAATTTATGCATAAAACTTGAATTAAGAATTCGCCATTGCTTTTCTTTTTGTTCTAGTATATGTTGAATATAATTCAAACACCTGTTTTCTGTTTGAACTACTTGGTTTGTTTGTGTAATTAAACACGTTTCTTGTATCATTAAAATTGGTGCAGCACTGTTTATTTCTTCGTATATATTTTTTTTTTTGTAGAATCAGTATTTTGAGCGAAAGTGGCTGATCTTCACTGGAATTTTAAGCTTGGCCATTAGTAAATATACCACGGGAACAATCATATATATGATATCAATTAAACAGCAAAAGTTTCCGCTCACGGCAATCGTGTCATTTATTTTGTTTATTTCAAGAGGGAAGTTGCAATATGTGTGCACGTCCTTCGCCACGCACATCTACAGAATATTTGTTAAGAATTTCTTTAGACATTTGCTCTAACCGACCAATTTCTTTTTATAAGTCTAAGTATATTGTATAACTTTTACGTGTGATAAAGAACTCCTGAAAAACGGAGGCAGTGAAATAGAATCGTTCCATTGTGGTTTATATAAAAATATACACCGTTCATTTAAAATTTAAAGCCAATTACTTAATATAATTGTGAAACGAAAGTTCACGACAATCCTAAAACGACTTTATTTTGTAACAGAATGAAATAGTTTGATACAAAAGAGAGAGCGGCTCCATTGCAAACATGAATAAGTGTTATGTAAAATTGACAAAATACCCGAACTGGAGAACCAGAAATGTTTTTTTTATACGTTTTTAACATTGATTAATATATAGAACAAGTTTTCGTGTCATTCGAAATACAAACAATATATTTTCTTTTCCCATTGATTTAATTTGGTGCATGTTTTCTATTAATTAAAAAGGTTTTTCTTCAGCACAAATAATCTGTAATAATTGGAAAGGGGATTTTGTGTAATAGAATATTAATATTTAGATTATAAATAATATGTAGGCGAGAAGACCGAGAAAAACGATCTAGTAAAAAGAAATAATCTTTTGTTTTATATTTTTATAGAGCTCAAGCGATTTGAACGTCATCGGGCTAAACGTAATAAATTGAAACTTACCAGAGTGTTCATGGTTACTGCTGGTATCTCTAGTTCTCGGAAAGAAATGTGTTGTTTTCTGATTTCCATATCCTTTTATACTCTTATATAGGTTTAGAAAAATGCATATGTTTAGTTCTCCATCCATAATTCATACCTTCCTTTGCAGGTGATCAACTTTTTCTTTCCTTTTTTTTAACTATACATATTGCATGTCCATTCATTTCTGGCTCGTATTTCCACCTTTAGAAATCGCTGATATTTTATTGCGTCAGTCTAATTTACTTTAAGTAAAATATCAGGGTCAACATGCTCTATTGGTACGTTGATTGTAGTACCTTTAGAAATCGCTGATATTTCATTGCGTCAGCCTAATTTACGTTAAGTAAAATATCAGAGTCAACATGCTCTTTTCGTAGTTAACTTGTAGCAACTTTAGAAATCGCTGATATTTTATTGCGTCAGAGTAATTTACGTGAAGTAAAATATCAGGGTCAACATGCTCTATTCGAAAGTTAGCTTGTAGTACTTTTGGCTTGAGCTGTATTGAAATTGAAATTCAACCCAGAATTCTAAAGAAGAAAAAAAAAAAAAACAGCTTTCAATTTTATTTTAGATTTTATACCTGCAACCACTGCATGGTAAGATTGTTTTATAGTATTTTGTTCTTCTAGACTGAGATAATGTTTGAGTAACAACACTTTCGTTATAAACTATTAGACTTATATTAAAATTTTCTTCGATGATAAATATCCACGAATAGTTTACTGGCTCTTTTCTTTGTAGTTAGCTGTATCTTTACTGAGGACCTGTCTTATGTAAACTATTTATTTGCTGTCTTTCCGTTTCCTAATGGTGTTTCTACTTCTCTAATAAAGTGACAGTGCTGTAGAAAAAACACACAAAGGAAAAGAAGAGTCTGATGGAGGTATATTTTAATCTATTTTGTGAATGAAACATTTAAATAGTCAATTACGTGTCTATATTTCACCATTACCTTTCATCACCATTAACTAGATTACTCAGTCTCAGCAAAATTTTATATAAAGAAATAATAATCAGATTTTCTATAATTTTTATTTTGCTTCCTTCATTATTTTCTCGCTGGGAGATCAGAAAATCTTTGAATTCAGAACGTTAAAATCAGGAGTTCGTTTCCCTAATATGGACACACCAGATAGCCGGATGTGGCTTTCTATAACAAAACACTCCAATAACACCATTCTTCATTAATAAGTGAAGGTAAAAACAATATAACTAAAAACTGATAATTTGATAGGAGAATTAGGAATCGTTAAGAAGTACAGAAACAAGTCCAATCAAAATATAAATGTTATATTTTCAAGTCTACAACTAGGGTTTCTAAAAAAGTTAAAAGTAGATTCGATATATTATTTCGAATTAATTCCTAATAATGTTCCTACATTATTTTCTCTAGAATACAAAACCCTATTCGTCTCCACGTTCAAATTATTTGTGCTACAAACATGAACATGAATTAAGATAAATTTTGCACATTTTTCATCTTTCTACTGCTCCATTTAATTTTTTCAATCAACCATTATGTACTGAGCCAGGTGGTTTTGATATTTTATGAGAAAACTGTTTGTCAGGTGTAATTTTAATATTTATAGTGATTTGAGTTTTGATTCATTAAACTGATTCTATACTTACAATATTTACAGAATAGATGGTGGTGACGTATACCACACCAAACATATACCCTTCACCGCTGTTAGAAGCCTGCTTTGTCTTTTCGACCTTCCTTTATCCAAGGAACTTCTTGAAAACGGTATGAATCAGATACAAGTGTTGAATCAAATGACTTAGGTATTGATTGGTCTTCGTATTTAATTTTAATATTGTAATGTTAATTTTCGCATTCTTCTAAATCTTTAGATGAATTAATAGCATGTTTTTGAGCTTCCCGTGCAATTGTGCGATCGTTCATTGTAACAGCTATTTGTTTTAAAAATAATTTCGTATTACAACAAGATGTGTTATTAAACCATTTTGACTATATCTTTTAGTGATTATCCTGTTCTGTACAAATCTAGTCATGTGTGTTGTATTGGGGTTTTTTCAGCCTTGAAACTTTTAAATTTCCTTTGAGCGTCTTAAAATATCAAATTTCACATATTTTAAATAAGCTCGAAAGAAAGATATCTTGTTAAATGATTTAGTTTTGTTAATTAGTTTGTTTATCACACTTGCGCTCAGCGTGGCTAATTTTGAATTGATATACTCATGGAAGACCAAGCTAATGATCAGCGATCACCATTAATAATTTGGCTAATTTTGTCGAGAAGTGGGACTTGACCATCATTTTCGGTCCAGCATGGCCAGATAGTTACGGCACTTGACTTGTAATCACAAGGTCGCGGTTTCGAATCTCTGTCACACAAAACATGTTCGACCTTTCAGATGTGTGGGGCGTTATAAAGTGCGGTCAATTCCACTGTTCGATGATAAAAGAGTAGCCCAAGAGTTGGCGGTGGGTGGTGATGACTAGCTGCCTAGCTTCTAGTTTTAAACTGAAAAATTAGGAACGACAAGAGCAAATAGTCCTCGTGTTGCACGGAATTTTAGTACTGACTTAATATTTTGTGAAATTAACGTTGTTGATATCTTTTCCTTTAGTTATTGTATTCTCCTGAATTTATTTACTAGAATCTCACGTTTCTGAAATGAAAAGTGCTGTTTGTGATGAATTTATTTCTTATATTCAGGAACTTCTGTCCGGATTTCAGTATAAGTCATATTATATCGAAAAATATAATACTTTTCATTACCACCGACGGACATTAAATAAACTAAATGTATGTGGTTTGGTGTTATCCAAATGGAAATTAAAATCGATAATTTCACGTTCTGTCCTATTATTAAAACGAAAGCAGTTACTAAGATAATCATGTAGTGAGCGGAGATTTCAAAATTATGTTTCAACAGCGATTAAAAATTTTAGAGCACGTTAAAGTAGCAGTTTATATACCAGAAACACAAATCTATAACGTTTGAATAAAACGTTTTAAGCCCTGCATGGCCAGGTGATTAAGACACTCGACTCGTAATCTGAAAGTCGTGGGCTCAAATCCACGTCACATCAAATATGCTCGCTGGCCATGATATAAAGCGATACATTAGATCGAAGTTAATACCACCCACTGCTCAACTATTGGGATGCTCTTTAACAACGAAATATGAGATTAATTTTCACATTTGAGCACCCCAGTGATATATTCGGTGACTGGATTCGTACCACCAAGTTGAACATTACGAGCATTATATCATAACAATCAGGATATGCCAGGCTCTCATTGTTTTCCAACTATGAACAAGAATATTTAATCTTTGTGACCAGTAAGTAGCTGAGAAGGAATGTTCAAGGCTCCTCTTTGGTAAGTATCACGTACTTTCACTTGAAGTGTTGAAAGGCCATCTTTAGTTGTTGTCATATTTGTTCGCTTAGACTGTTAAAGGGACTTATTTAGTTCGACTTATTTAGTTATATTTGTTCACATGACCTGGCTAAACGTGATACTAGTCGAAATCTACAGTTTTGTCCTACCGGAACAAGTATGACGTACATATTTTTCTTAAACCTTTATTATAATACTAAATTATTAAAAGTATGTTTATTTGAGAACTAACATTACGTTTGTTGGCATTTAGTAGAACAGAAACTTCACTTATGTTTCGTTGTTTTTCAAAATTACAATGTATGATCTCGCTTTTTCTCTGTGACAGTTTCAATTAGTTTATGTTTTCATTTTTTTACTACACGAATTTTATAACGCCTCGTATTATAGTGAGTTATACTAAACCGTTCCGTTTTGATAATGGTATATTTCTGTCTCCTTCATCTACGTGAGTTGTACTCACAGCATCCTTTTAAAAAGAAAAACAAAAGTAAATAAAACCGATATTACTGTAATCTATTGTTTTTATCTTTTTTCTGAATGAAGTGTATTCTTACTCAAATTACTGAGGTTTGTAAAATCTTGACAGTTACACTAACTACGTTTCATGTCTTCTTCGTAGAAAGTGTTGGTAACCTAATTAACTATGTTTTATGGTAGAATATGTTTTCTGTATAACTTTTGTAAGTGCATTAGTTATGTTAGATTATAGGTGTAAATGAAAAAAATCCAATTTTTCTTAAATAACAGAAGTAAATTTCCCTGTGAAACTATTAAAAATAAAAGGTCCTTTAGCGCAGAAATCCCAATGTGTAGCCTTGTTCTTAACAATAAGAAAAACATATATAGTTTAAAAGTGCACTAATTTAAGTTATAAAATGTGTATTTCTTCATATGGCTCTAATTTCAGATCCTACTTGGTTCTGGTACGTGTGTTTACTCATAAACCGACACTACAGTTTAATTACGACAGCATGAGCAAGTAATGAACATTACAAGACACATAATCCAAAAGGTCAAAAGGTTTTGTTGTCAGAGTGTGTTGGTGTGTTGCTAATAAATTATCATCGAGGTCTAGAAAAGGTTAAATATCCGCTCTTCATTAATCTTTCTCTCTTTTCTGTCTCCTTCTTTCAATCCTGGATAATGTACTAAGAATTCTGCATTATATCCTCTTACATGGCTTGAAAATAAAACCTTGTAACAAACACTATACATGACAGCGTGATCTGTCATATTTCATTAACCGATCACCAGTTCACATGCCTTAAGACTGCACGATCAATATACATGTATTAAACAGAATGTGATCTGGGTTCTTGAGTATACTGCATCAAAGATTCACTGAACTGTGGTCTTTACTTTCCGTACAGAGATGTCTGAGATTCACGAGTTCATATTATGTTTCACAGTTCGTTTTCTATACAATACTTCGTGTACTAACGTGTTTTTTTCTTTACACTGCTTTACGTTTTGTTATAGTTATTGAAACCAGTATTTACTTGAAAAGGCACTAAAATGTGTGGTACAGTTTTTCAATATTTTTTATAGATACAGAAAAACTGAGGTCTTATCTCAGACTACTGAACGATGTATGGTATAACCTGAGTGGTTGTTATTTGGAGAAATGACGACTAAATAAGTGGATGTTTTGTGTTAGAACAATAAAACTATATCTGGAATTTGAATTTTTCTTTTTTAGACATCTGGAGTACTGAAAAATTCGATTTAGAAAAATAAACGAATATTACACGTTTATAATACCTACATGAACTGTTCTTCGGACGATATGTGGTGTCTGTCATAATTTGTGTTCCAACAATAAACCAGTATTACACGTCTTTGATATCCATCTGAGCTGTTCTTTCGATATGTGGTGTCTTTAATAATTTGTGTTCCAAAAATAAACAAGTATTTCATGTCTATTATAGATAACAGGTAGAATTCCTTGAAATTGGTGTAACTCAATGACAGTTGGTGAACTGAAAGGAATATTGATCTATATTTCTATTTCGTTTTGTACTTGTAGAATTATAATACTTTTTAACAATTAAAGAATGCTTTCATAATCACATCTGAGCTTATTTTTCGAAATCATTGCGTGTTAATCATATATGTAACAGTTTTTGCCCTTTTTAATAGTCACTTATTTAGGTTAGAATGGTAGAAGTTCAATAGGTTTCCACATACGATATTCTTAATATGAATGGAACAACCAATACGCTAGCCATGGGTTTAAGGTAAAAGTTACAAATTTCAAGCACAACCTAATATCATTTTCAACTTCTAACTAGAAGGAAGGAAACTTGCAAGTAATACTTACTGTTTGTGTTAGTATTTTAACCTAATAACGTTATTGACAAACACATTTATAAACGACCCTTTATTTTCAAGTGAGTATCGTATTAGCAGCATGTTGCTTGCTCTAACCTTGGACCTTAGAGATCACAGTTCATCACACTAGAATTCGACCGCGTAGACATAGAGTTTTGTATATTGAACAATTACAGCAGTTTCAACACGTTTGAAACTTTCTTGAAATTCAGTGTTTTATTTGATTAGTTCAATCATTATCGTCATTCGCAAAAGCCCTCAAGTGGCATAACGGAATTACAACGCTACAAACTGGGTTTCATGATAAATAGAGTACAGATTGCTCATTGTGTAGCATGGTGTTTAACTTTATATAAACAAGTGAACAAAAAATAATAGCGAAAATGAATTCAACAAAAACGTCATACTACATAAACCTCAAAACGATGACAACGAATGCACCACAGTTCCCGCGTTGTCGTAATGTAAGGTGACACTGCATCTTTTTTCTTTAATATACTGCTAGAGTTCAAAATTCAACTTAACCAAACGACTTACTCAATATTCGTGTTTAATTACCTTCTGTTGATCACATACACCAGCTGTATATTTTGTATTCTTCCAGCTTTCTTACAATTCGCGACAATCTCGCTAAGTTTTTAGATCATAACCTGTTTTAATAGATCCCTAATTTAATATTGACTTAGATAATTAGTTAATCTCAATAATCCTGTTTCGCTGCTACAGCCTACATGTAATGCCTGCAGAGTTTTCACCTAACTTTAAATCCATTACAATTGAAACCTTGAAAGCATTACAACCTCTTATAAAAATCATATTCCTTTATATATATATAAAAATATATAGAAATATATACTATTACCATAAGCCTTAAAGACGTTTTAATTTCATGTTTTTAACGACTTTATACGGTAGACTAAGACATAACATAATAAAGTATTTGTAACAATGCTTATTATGCATTAAGTAGTTTCTGCAAATAAAAAAAGTGAACTCGCAGTTCCACATATTTACTTTTCTTGTTTTGTTTTCAAGTTTTCCTTCTTCTTGCAAATACCGATTTTACGCTTTATTTTCACCTGTGTGTTTTACTATTTCAAACTTAAATTGTTTCTTAATTAACTGAAAACTGTCAACAATGAAACAACAAATTCAAACAATAGTTTTGATTGGAACCGATTTGATTCAGTTAAGAATTGCCATAAGAGTAGATTTTCTCAGGTTTTATGAATCAATTATTTCAAGTTCTAGAAATGAACCAGATTTAGTTACCTATCACAAATTTGAAAAAATATTTGGTATTTTCAAAGGTATGTAACAAAAGAGCTAAATGGCTAGCTAACAGACCTCTGAGGTTTTGTGTGTTTTTGGATTTTGCAAGTGCTATCTGCGCTAGAAGTCTCTAATTTAGCAGTGTAAGACTACAGATATGGCAGCTTGTTATTACCACCCACCACCAACTGTTAGGTTATTCTTACGACTGAAAGGGCGAGCATGTTTTCGTGTGACGGAGATTCGAACTCGTGACCCTCACATTACGATTCGAGAGCCCAAACGACTTGTTTATGCCCTAACGTTTTAAAATTGCCATTTCTTTGTTGAAACTACCAATGTGCAACCTTTCACCATAATCATCATGCCATATCCGGCCCATTGAATAGAAGATAGCAACTACTTTAAATAATGTACTTATGTAAAATAAGAAAAAAATGGCATAAAAAACTGTTTTATATGAATTATTTAGTATTAAGCCTTCCCCCAAACGAAGTTTTTCTTTTGAGGAGTAAATATTTTTTCGAGAAATGGGGATAATTTCTTTTCTGTGTGGATATAGTTCGGGAGATTGATTATAATGTATATTTTAAAATAAATTCTGCCACATTTATATAACAATTTACTACAGTTTTTAAGATTATAGAAACTATGCATTAGCTGTTGAATGAACTCCCTCATCCACCTTGTGGCTCAGCAGTAAGTCAAAAGGTTTATAGCTCTAAAAACGTGATTTTATTGCTTCTGGAAATTCACATTATAAATGACCAATATTTAGTTTTGCACTTAACAACAAAGAAACAATCTGTTAACGTGCTTATAGAATGCTGAATTAGGTTTGTACTAACATACTTACCGTAACTAAGAGAAAGGCTATTAGTGACAGAAATGACGCGAGTTTAAATTAGCCTTAAAATTGTGTTAATTTTGAAAATCTAACACATAATAAAGACTAAGTGCTTAATTATCGTTGAAATTTTGTTTTCACTTTAAGAAGTATATGTTCAGGATATGTTATGTTGTAACAGATTATTAACTGAATATGTAAGGTAATGAAAGAATAACAACAAAATAATATTGTAAACTAATTCTTCGGGACTTGTTATGGAAAATAATAAAACATCGAATATAAGGCCCGGCATGGCCAAGCGTGTTAAGGCGTGCGACTCGTAATCTGGAGATCGTGGGTTCGCATCCCTGACGCGCCAAACATGCTCGCCTTTTCAGCCGTGGGGAAGTTATAATGTGACGGTCAATCCCACTATTCGTTGGTAAAAGAGTAGCTCAAGAGTTGTCGTTGGGTGGTGATGACTAGCTGCCTTCCCTCTAGTCATACACTGCTAAATTAGGGACGGCTAGCACAGATAGCCTTCGAGTAGCTTTGTGCGAAATTCAAAAGAAAGAAACCGGATATAATGGAAAGTATTGAAGAAGATGTGTTTCTAACTATTAATATTCTTCTTCTAAATAAATTAATATTAGGTATAATAAATATTAATTTCTCTGACTTAAGATTGTTACATTCGCTCTTCTATGTGAAAAACATTTTCTCAACCCAAACGAGCCGTTTTTACGTATAAATATCTTGTTTAAATGCTTAAGAATTATCGTGACATCTGGTGAGAACAATGAAACTAACATTCATGGAGCATCGTTTTTCAGGTCTGTTTTTGCTGCTAAGAGTTCATATGATTAGATAGAGAGCTTTTGAAAAACAATTTATTAATGCTGTATTGCTTTAATTTATTTAATAGGAAGGTCTTTTCCGAACATATATTATCTCGAAGAGTTCAAATATCATGAGAGCACTTGCCTTAACATTAAATTTGGAATTTTCTGGATTTCGCTTTAACTTTAAAAGCAAGACATCCTGAAAGTAAAAACTTTATTAAATAATTTTATTAATATTAATAAAAGTTTTAAAATTATATGTGTCTGAAATTAGATAATGATGTTATTTTTCAATATATTGTGTATTTGGTAATTTTCAACCTTGTGTGATACGCAACTTTAAGGATTAGGTCGACGAGTAGGCATGGCCAGGTGGTTAATGCACACGACTCGTAATTCGATGGTCGCGGGTTCAAATACCCGTCACAACAACCATGCTTACTCTTTCAGTTTTGTGAGTGTTATAATGTTACGGTCAATGAGTAGCTCAAGAATTGACGGTTGGTGAGTAGTGATGACTAGCTGCCTTCCCTGTAGTCTTACCATGTTAAATTAGGAACGGTTAGCGTAGATAGCCCTAGAGTGGCGTTGCGCGAAATTCGATAGCAATAAGTAGGATGAGGTAATTGCAGGTGATAAAATTACTAGTGATACCTTCGTCATGTGATTATGTACTTTCATCATGGATGCAAGATGAAACAAAATAGAATCACGGATTATAAGTTTTAACTATTTGTTAACCCTATATTTTGTATAAGTAGAATAACGGGTATTATCATGATCGCTCTAACTGTGCCTTGACTACCCGTATATAAAGTATGAAGAGCATTAAGAGCTTTTATTCATTTAGGTTGAGAACCTTCCTTCCTTAATCAAAATAAGAGGGAAGTATTGAACACGTCTTTATTCAGAAATTAACTCTTAAGTGACATAACAATAAAAATGGTATACAACTACAACTATGAATTAACAGTTTGTCAAGGAAAGATATTGGTTTGTTATTTTAATTATAACAAGCTTTCTACGATTATTAAGCCAAACTACACATGTGAATTATAACTAGTCTCTAAGGAAGAGAAAGTTAATTAATAGCAAACACATCATAAAGTTAGAAAACCTTTAAGTTTAATTGGAATGAACGAATAAAAAACAAAATTGAGCAGCATAATAAAAAGCATTATAAAAAAGAAAGTTAACTTATTTGGGCAAATAATTGCAGATACCCAAACATGTTAGAAACAAGTTGCTATCTAATTCTTTAGGAACTGAACCTGTGTCAGTTCTCTTTAGCTCTCTATTGCACAGTGGTATGTCTGCAATTTCTAACCGCTAGAAACCGAGTTTCGACACCTATGGTATGGTCTTAAACTTTTGACCAGCTAGTATTTGGGCTAATTTCATAATTTTCACATCTACCCCATTAAATGCTGAATACGTTTTTATTTTTATGTCTTCTTATAGCAAAATCACCGAGGGGAATCGAACCCTTGATTTTAGCGTTGTAAATCCGGCAGTACTTGCGGAGGACTTCGTTTTCGAAGCTCTATTGCAATTAGTGGTTGAGTCTAACAACACAAAATACATATGTTTTCTCTATGTTCATTATCCTTAACAGATAGTAGTGTATATATCTTTATTTTATTATCCTCTTCGTGCCTAATGTTTTGCTTTCTTTCAGTTTTTCTGTGAACGTTTCTGGTTTTAAATTTATTACCTCTCTCTTTATAAATGTCTATTTCACATCATGAAATTTTATACTGTTTACTTTTATTTAATGAATAAAATTCAGAAAACAAATCAACATAACCATGTCAACGTTTATCTTATTTGGTTCTGATGTCGTCTTTACGAGCCATTTCTTTCCATTTCTTATCCGTGACTGGCATGGCTAAGAGGTACGGGCGGTTGAGTCGTCAGCTTAGAAGGATAGGTTCTTTTTCCCGTCACACCAAACATACTCATCGGTTTTACTCGTGGACGTGTTACAAAATTACAGTTAATCCCACTATGTGTTAGTAAAATAGCAGCCAAACGGTTGGCAATAGGTGGTAACGACTAGTTGCCTTTCATCTCTTTATACAGTGGTAAATTAGCTTAAGTATCGGTCTTGTAGCTTTGCGCGAAACTCAAAACAAACAAATATACCAAGTATGCTCGCCCATTTCTGTCGGGGAGGTGTTATAATGGTCTAGTGAATTCTACTATTCTTTGGTAAAATAACATTAACAAAGACAGCGGTAAGTGTTCAGGAATACTTGCCTTCCTTCTATTCTTTCTCTGCGAAATTGGGGTTGGTTAACGAAGACAGCTTTTATGTAGGTTTGCGTGGAATTCGAAATGAACCATTTGTTTCGATCAGTTATGACATTTTCACCTTCAATAATGCAATTTTCCGTGTATTTTCTAATCTACATTAGAATCTAATGTATTTTCTATATTTTAAATTCTATTCTATGTGAAGTTTACACCTTTTATCTCCCACTGAGTAATCTTTACACCCAAACTTTATGGCTAATGGTACCAATGTTTTGTACAATATTCCTTTCAATATCACAGACATCTTTTGTTTACCTGTGACCTTAGATACGAACAACATTTCATGCATCTTTTTGCTTTTACAGCTTTCTGAATTTTTCTATAACACTGTAATTATATATATTCATACATTTTTAACCACACGCCATATTTTATCCAACAATGTTAACGGTTCTGCTGTTTTGAATTTCATGGCAAGAACTACATTCTATGTCCTTGGATTATATACTAGAATATGCTTAGAACACTGGAAATATTTATACTATTTTTTTTTGCTTAAGCGAGAGTCAGCACAGTCAACATATGTTCATGATTAAAAAATACAATCTGTTGTGAAGATTTTTGAAGCAATAAGTTTACAGCCTGAGTGCATTACATCATAAAACTTTGCGGTGAGAATGTTCACCTGATATCTTTTGGACATTTTAGTAAGAACTGTGACTTGAAAATAAATTGATTGGATAAGAAAAAAAGATGGATGCAAGGATTTGTTCACATCTATTGCTTACCTCCTACGTATTATTTAACTCAAGAATACTTTAGTGAATCATGTCAAATATTTGACGACTGGCATGGCCAGATGGTTAAAACATTCGATAATATGAAGTAAATGTTCCTTTCGTTATAATAACCTTCTATAAACTTATGTATAAAATTTGAATAAAAATTTGTTAGTGTTATTAAGCACGTTTCTTTCATCACTAAAATTGGTGCATCACTGCTTATTTCTTCGTATATGTTCGTATATTCGAAACATGAATAACAATATATTTTCTTTATCCCATTGCTTTAATGTGGTGCATGTTCTCTATTAATTATACAGGTTTTTTCTTCAGCACAAATAATCTTTAATTATGGGAATCGAATTTTTGCGTAATAGGAGATTAATATTTAGGCGATGATATATATATTATTGTACGAAACGTAGGGAACAATTTTGTCTTCCATTGGCATTACGGTATGTCTGGGCACAAAACAACAATAGAAACTGGTTTCAGTACCCTTGTTAAGCAGAGCGCAGTATAGTTCATTGCTCAGTTTCGTGTTTAACTACAAGAAATGAAGAAAAAAGAATTTATACTGTAAGTTCTAATTCTTATTTAATTAAAATAGTAAATAGAACGTAGCTTCTTAAAGCAAAACTGAAAACCTTTGTAGTGAAAAATGTTTTTGCTGTTTATTATAACTTGCTTATACACCTCAGTTAATAACATCTTGTAAGAAAAATGTTCGAGGTCTCTTCTTACCTTTGGAACAAGTTTCTTCATCGATATTCGTTTTCATTCTGATCGCCATATTTATGAACTATTGTCAACACCGCTATTTCTGTTTTATCGAAAAATTATCTACGAGAAACAGCACAAAAGTTATGAACAAATCCGTTGAAACTACTAGGAATTTTAAAGTCGAACGTGATTGCTGTTATTCTAGTTTGTTTAACAATCCATCTCAAGAGAAGAGTTTTTTTATTTAAGGTGTGATTCGAATCTTATGAACTATAGACTTATGAATCTAAATTTAAATCTTATTTATTATTTTAACGATACCGAGAGGAATAACCAGATCTATAATTAAAGCTTATTGAACGTAACAACGGCTCAGTAGTTGTTCTAGTTTATTCAAGTAGGTTTCTATTAATTTAACATTAACGCTAAAAGCATAACATTCTCGAAGTAAAAAAGTTTATTAATATTAATAAAAGTTTTAACATTATATGTGTCTGAAATTAGATAAAGATGTTATTTTTCAATATATTGTGTATTTGGTATTTTTTAACCTTGTGTGATACGCATCTTTAAGAATCAGGTCAACGAGTACGCATGGCCAGGTAGAAAATGCACTCGATTCGATGGTCGCGACTTCAAATTCCCGTCACAACAACCATGCTCACCCTTTCAGTCGTGGGGTGTTATAATGTAACAGTGAATGAGTAGCCCAAGAATTGGCGGTGGGTGGTAATGACTAGCTGTCTTCCCTCTAGTCTTACACTGTTAAATTAGGAACGGTTAGCGTAGATAGCCCTGCAGTAGCTTTGTGCGAAATTCCAAAACAAACAAACAAAACTTTTTGTAAAGTTTAAGTACAAAGTTACAAAGGCTATTTTATTACACGTTTCACCAGAGAATATCAAAAGTACTTTATGACTTACTTTAATAATATAAACTGTTCTTCTTAAATATTACTCACACAGCAATGATTAGACATTAAAATTTGTTTCATTAAAAAATATTTACTTATGTCAAAGTAGGGGCTTTAATGTAATAAAGCTTTCTCTAAGCCGAGACCATAGCCATATCCTAGTTCTCCCAGACCAAGTCCGCAGGCACCAACTCCAAGACCCAAGCCTACTCCACCGTGAAATGCCACGTACAGCCAAACATTGAGCAACGGCAACAGCGCCAATTGCATCAAAGGCAGCGATAGGTTCTAGGGCAGCGGGAGATAAAGCAATACGATCAACAGCAGCGGGAGCGAATGCAAAAAGGTGCAACACCAGCTGGTCCTACAAGACCAGCGCCTAGCAGACCACCATGGGTGTAGGCAAGAAGACCGAGAAAAACGATCTTGACGTAAAATAATAGATATTAAGATAATAAATATTTTATAAAGGTTATACTGACAATCCTCTTATTCTGATAAATAATAAAAACTAAATGTTACTGTTTAGTTTGACTAATACTTTAGTTGTAATAGGAAAGTTGAAGTTATATATAATTACTGATTCCAAACAATTTACTTTCCTCTCATGTTAATAAATTAAAAAATACATATGTATATGCTATTTATTGTCATCTTTATTTCAACTGAAAAGCAAAATTTGAAACAACAGAAAATATTTTGAATAGCAAGAGATATTGGTAAGTTGAAATTTTCGCTTATAAAACTCCATAGATTTCATTTAAATAGCTTAATCCCAATGTAATATTAAATGATCACTTACAAGAAATTTCATTGTTTGTGCTACTGTTTTCAGATCTGGAAGAAAACTGTACTGGTCGCTTGCTTCTCGGTCCCTTTATAATGTCTTCGAGCTCTTGTTAAACATGTTTTGTGAGATGTCATATGTTCTTTAAATCGTTTTCATACTTCACGCCCATCGTTGAAGGTTATGGACTTTTTTCTCTCTTGTTTTATTCAGGTTATTGAGTACCAGTTGTATTTTTCTGTTAATTTTCAACAACTTTCTTATTAATATAAACGTGGATTACCTTAATAGTACGTGCACCTACGTCTGCTTCAGGAAAAAGTAACGATTTTAGCAACGTTATTTTATCATGTCCGTTTTTTGGGTATCTTTCACTGAACTGTTAATGAATGTTTTATTTTTTTTTCAAATACCAATACAATGCATAATATTAGCATACAGATGTAATTGAATGAAGGCTAGAGATTGTTTGGAAAATTTTTGTTTATTAAACATCGTAGAATAATACTCGAGGCATATTCTTTGAAGTGTTAAACTAGAGGGAAGGTAGATCCTTCCATACCATCCATTGCCATTCTTTGGGTTACTCTTTCTCAAATAACAATGGGACTGACTATTATTTTACAATACCATAACATAGGTGGTGGACTTTGAATCTGTTCTTCGCGAGGTGAGTGCTCTTATCACAAGGTCAGGTTTCAAAGCAGACATCTTCGTGCCTAACGTCTTTCTTTTTTTTTCTGTGAACGTTTCTGGTTTAACTTTATTACATTTATCTTTATGAATGGCTATTTTACATAATAATTTTTTATCCTGTTTACTTTTTATTTAATGAATAAAATTCGGAAAACAAATCACCATAACAATGCCAATGTTTGTCTTATGTGATAGCGAGGTCCTCTTTACGAGCCACTTGCTTCCCTTTCTTATTTGGACCTGGTATGGCCAAGTGGTAAGGGCTGTAAACACGTCAACTGAGGATAGCAAGAAACATACTCACCATTTTAGTTGTGGCGGTAGGTGGGGACGACCAGTTGTCTTCCCTCTATTCTTTCACTAATAAATTGTGGTCGGTTAATCCGTGTCTCTCTGTAACTATATAAATTGAAATAAATGTTATTCTTCCAACTACGTGAAAACAATTAAATGTTGCTATCGTTATAAGAACCTTGGAAATTTATGCATAAAACTTGAATTAAAAATTCGACTTGTGCTATTACTTTCCTTTTTGTCCTAGTATACGTTGAACATAATTCAAACACCTGTTTTTAAAAGGACTTTTTCATGACGAATAACGTGATTCCTTTGGATAATTCAGTGTGTTCACCCGAACTGAGCCCCATTGAAAATGTTTGGGGGTGGATGGCAAGGGATGTCTATAGAATAATAAAATGTTATCTTGTTTATTTTTTATTTAATGCATAAAATTCGGAAAACAAATCACCAAAACCATGTCAACCTTTTTCTTATTTGGCTGTGAGTTCGTCCTTACGAGTCACTTGCTTCCATTTCTTATTCGTGCATGGCATGGAGATCATCTGAGAATCGCAGGTTCCTTCCCCCGTCACACCGAACACACTCGCCTCTTTTTGTTTTAGATGTGTTATAAATTTACAGTTAATCCCACTGTTCGTTGGTAAAATAGCAGTCCTTACTCTATTTTTCCCCTGCTAAGTTGGGAACAGGTAGCCCAAATACCTCTCGTGTAGCTTTGCACGAAATTCGAAAACAAATAAACATATCATTTATGTTCGTACATTTTAATCATGGAGACGTTAAAATGTTCAAGTGAACCATTCTATTCTTTGGTAAAATAGCAGTGCGAGGGTTGGCGATAAGTGATCAGGAATACTTATCTTCGTTCTCTGCTAAATTGAATTCGGTTAAGGAAGATATATCTTGTGTAGTTTTGCGTGACATTCAAAATATTCCACTTCTTCCTATCAGCTATGACATTTGCCTCTTCAACAACGCAATTGTCCGTCTGTTATCTAATAATGACAAACTATTTACTATTTAGGTCGTTTTCGTTATTTCCCTTCGAGTTTTATCAATCTCTTTGAGTATGTTAACAACGTACTTGTCTAATCTTTTGCATCATGTGTCCACATTACGGAAGATGGCGTTCTCTGATGTATGTATCGATTCAATCTTTTCTGACAACGGCACACATTCACCATTACATTTTAAATTTCATTCTATGTGACGTTTGCACATTTTATGTCCCACTGAGTAACCTTTACATCCAAACATTATGGCTAATCGTACCATTGTTTTGTACAATATTTCGTTCATTTTCACAGACATATTTTGTTTACATATGACTTTAAATACGAACGACATTTCATATATTTTTTCTATCCCTGCTTTCACAACTTCCTAAATTCTTCTATAACACTATAATAATAAATATTCATATATTTTTAACCACACGCTCTAGTTTATACAACAATGTTAATGTTCTGCTGTTTAAATATGATTATAACAGTGAAAACATCAATACTATTTTTTTTTGCTTAAACGAGAATCAGCACAGTCAACAAATGTTGATAACTAAAAATACGATCCATAGTGAAGATTTTTGAGGTAACAACTTCACAGCTTGAGTGCTTTACATGATAAGACTTTGGAATGAAAATGTTCACCCGAGAACTAACGATATCACATGGATATTTCAGTAAGAGCTATAACATGAAAGTAACTTGATCAGACAAGAAAAAAAGCATGGGTACAAGGATTTGTTCACATATTTTGCAAATCTCTCAAGTATTACGTAACTCAAAAATATTTTAGTAAATCATGTCAAATATTTGGGGCCTGGTATAGCCAGATGGATAAAAGACTGGATTCGTTATATGAAGGTCGTCCTTTCAGCTGTGGAGACGTTGCCATGTTATGGTCAATAGCATTATTCGTCAGTGAAACAGTAGCCCAAGTTTAGTATGGTCGGTGGTGATGACTATAGTGTAGCCTTTCCTTACACTACTAAATTAGGGACGGCTACCGCAAATATACCTAGTGTAGCTTTGCGCGAAATTAAATATTCATGATGTTGTTTTTTCTTTTTGCTGATTTTTGTAAAGAACTTTGTGTTTAGGTTTTCTAGTTCTAATTAGATGTATCTTATAATAAATACGTGCGTCTGTATATTTCTTTTTTGTCATTAAATACAAAGCGACGCAATGGGCTATTTGTTTTGTCTAATTAATTTTGTCTAGTTTCTCACGCTCGTATTATTTGTGGTTTAGCATTTAAATTTGTTGCTACGATGAACATTAATAATAATTTCGTTTTGGCTTGTTGTAACAGTGAAAAATCTTATAAATGAAAAAAGCGTACTCTTTTTTTACTATTGTTTACCGTGATTTACTTGCTGTAAAAAAAAAAGTGTAAAAAAAGAAAAAAATCGTAGTGTGTTCTTTTTATTATTGTTTATTGAGATTTAGTCGTTGTAACAGAAAACCCATAACAATGAAAGAATATCTTAATTCGCGTTCTTTTTTATTATTATTGTTTATTTAGATTTATTAAGTAACCAGAGATCAGGTGAGCCAATATGATAAATGAACAAGAACAACTGAAAAATAACCTTGAATGTTCATTCGGTGATAGCCTTTTAGCAGAGAAGTCTACGTTGTCCTTTTAACTCATAGTCTACATGTGGTCCATGAGTCTCTCTAACTATAAATAATCAATTGAATGTTATTCCTTTGACTACGTGAAAACAACTAAATGCTCATATTGTTATAATAACTTTGGAAATTTATGCATACAACTTGAATTAAAAATTCGCCATTACTTTTCTTTTTGTTCTAGTATATGTTGATTATAATTCAAACACCTGTTTTCTGTTTGAACTTACTTGTTTGTTTGTGTAATTACACATATTTCTTGCATCATTAAAATTGGTGCAGCACTGTTTATTTCTTCGTATATATTTTTTTTTTTGTAGAATCAGTATTTTGAGAAAAAGTGGCTGATCTTCACTGGTATTTTAAGCTTGGCCATTAGTAAATATACCACGGGAAATATCATATATATGATATTAATTAAACAGCAAAAGTTTCCGCTCACGGCAATCGTGTCATTTATTTTGTTTATTTCAAGAGGGAAGTTACAATATGTGTGCACGTCCTTCGCCATGCACATCTACAGAATATTTGTTAAGAATTTCTTTAGACATTTGCTCGAACTGACCAATTTCTTTTTATAAGTCTAATTATATTGTATAACTTTTACGTGTGATAAAGAACTCCTGAAAAAACGAAGGCAGTGAAATAGAATCGTTCCATCGTGATTTATATAAAAATATACACCGTTCATTCAAAATTTAAAGCCAATTACTTAATATAATTGTGAAAAGAAAGTTCACGACAATCCTTAAACGACTTTATTTTGTAACAGAAAGAAATAGTTTGATACAAAAAGAGAGAGCGGCTCCATTGCAAACATGAATAAGTGTTATGTAAAATTGACAAAATACCCAAACTGGAGAACAAGAAATGTTTTTTATACGTTTTTTAACATTGATTAATATATAGAACAAGTTTTTGTGTCATTCGAAATACAAACAATATATTTTCTTTATCCCATTGCTTTAATTTGGTGCATGTTTTCTATTAATTAAACAGGTTTTTCTTCAGCACAAATAATCTGTAATAATTGAAAGGGGATATTCGTAATAGGATATTAATATTTAGATTATAAATAATATGTTATTGTACGAAACGTAGGAAACAATTTTGCCCTTCATTGGCATAACGGTATAACTGGGCACTAGATAAACAAGATAAACAACAATAGAAACTAATTTCAGTACACTTGTTAAGCAGAGCGCAGTATAGTTCATTGCTCAGTTTTGTGCTTAACTACAAGAAAAGAAGAAAAAATAATTGATACAGTAAGTTCTAATTTTTATTTAATTAAAATAATAAATAGAACGTAGCTTCTTAAAGGTAAACTGAAAACATTTTAGTGAATAATGTTTTTACTCATGAGTATAATTTGACGGAGTGACGGAGGCAACAGTTCGTCCAACGGGAATGTGCAGCCAAACCTTAAGCAGCGGCAACAGCGCCATATGCATCAACGTCATCGACAGGTGCTGCGGTGGTGGGAGATACGCCAACACGAGCAAAACATGGTGGAGCGCCAGAAACAGGTTAAATATCTGATGGACCAACAAGACCAGCGATTGGTAAAACATCATGGGAGTAGGCGAGAAGACCGAGAAAAAGGATCTAGTAAAAAGAAATAATCATTTGTTTTATATTTTTATAGAGTTCAAGCGATTCGAACGTCATCGGGCTAAAAGTAATAAATTGAAACTTACCAGAGTGTTCATGGTTACTGCTGGTGTCTCTAGTTCTCGGAAAGAAATGTTTTGTTTTCTGATTTCCATATTCTTTTATACTCTCATATAGGTTTAGAAAAATGCATATGATTAGTTCTCCATCCATAATTCATACCTTCCTTTGCAGGTGATCAACTTTTTCTTCCCTTTTCCTTAACTATACATATTGCATGTCCACGCATTTCTGGCTCGTATTTCCACCTTTTGAAATCGCTGATATTTTATTGCGTCAGTCTAATTTACGTTAAGTAAAATATCAGGGTCAACATGCTCTATTGGTACGTGAATTTGTAGTAACTTTAGAAATCGCTGATATTTCATTGCGTCAGCCTAATTTACATTAAGTAAAATATCAGAGTCAACATGCTCTTTTCGTTAGTTAGCTTGAAGTAACTATAGAAATCGCTGATATTTTATTGTGTCAGAGTAATTTACGTGAAGTAAAATATCAGGGTTAACATGCTCTATTCGAAAGTTAGCTTGTAGTACTTTTGGCTTGAGCTGTATTGAAATCGAAATTCAACCCAGAATTCTAAAAAAGAAAAAGAAAAAAAACAGCTTTCAATTTTATTTTAGATTTTATACCTGTAACCACTGCATGGTAAGATTGTTTTATAGTATTTTGTTCTTCTAGACTGAGATAATGTTTGAGTAACAACACTTTCGTTATAAATTATTAGACTTATTTAAAATTTTCTTGGATGATAAATATCCACGAATAGTTTACTGGCTCTTTTCTTTGTAGTTAGCTAAATCTTTACTGGGGACCTGTCTTATGTAAAATACTTATTTGCTGTCTTTCCGTTTCCTAATGGTGTTTCTACTTCTTTAATAAAGTGACAGTGATGTGACAAAAATACAAAGAAAAGAAGACTCTGATGGAGGTATATTTTAATCTATTTTGTGAATGAAACATTTAAACAGTCAATTACGTGTCTATATTTCACCATTACCTTTCACCACCATTCACTAGATTACTCAGTCTCAACAAAACTTTTATATAAAGAAATCATAATCAGATTTTTTATAATTTTTATTTGGCTTCCTTCATTAGTTCCTCGCTGGGAGATCAGAAAATCTTTGAATTCACAACGCTAAAATCAGGAGTTCGTTTCCCTTTTGTGGACACACCAGTAGCCGGATGTGGCTTTCTATAACAAAACACTCCAGTAACACCATTCTTCATTAATAAGTGAAGATAAAAACAATATAACTAAAAACTGATAATTTGATAGGAGAATTAGGAATCGTTAAGAAGTACAGAAACAAGTCCAATCAAAATATAAATGTTATATTTTCAAGTCTACAACTATGGTTTCTAAAAAGTTAAAAGTAGATTCGATATAGTTCCTACATTATTTTCTCTAGGATACAAAACCCTATTCGACTCCACGTTCACATTATTTGTGCTACATACATGAACATGAATTAAGATAAATTTTGCACATTTTTCATCTTTCTACTGCTCCATTTAATTTTTTTTCAATCAACTATTATGTACTGAGCCAGGTGGTTTTGATATTTTATGAGAAAACTGTTTGTCAGGTGTAAATTTTAATATTTATAGTGATTTGAGTTTTGATTCATTAAACTGATTTTATACTTACATTATTTACAGAATAGATGGTGGTGACGTATACCACACCAAACATATACCCTTCACCGCTGTTAGAAGCCTGCTTTGTCTTTTCGACCTTCCTTTATCTAAGGAACTTCTTGAAAACGGTATGAATCAGATACAAGTGTTGAATCAAATGACTTAGGTATTGATTGGTCTTCGTATTTAATTTTAATATTGTAATGTTAATTTTCGCATTCTTCTAAATCTTTAGATGAATTAATAGCATGTTTTTGAGCTTCCCGTGCATTTGTGAGATCGTTCATTGTAACAGCTATTTCTTTAAAAAATAATTTCGTATTACAACAAGATGTGTTATTAAACCATTTTGACTATATCTTTTAGTGAATCAAACGTTTTTTAAGCCCTGCATGGCCAGGTGATTAAGACACTCGACTCGTAATCTGAAAGTCGTGGGCTCAAATCCACGTCACATCAAATATGCTCGCTGTCCATGATATAAAGCGATACATTAGATCGAAGTTAATACCACCCACTGCTCAACTATTGGGATGCTCTTTAACAATGAAATATGAGATTAATTTTCACATTTGAGCACCCCAGTGATATATTCGGTGACCGGATTCGTACCACCAACTTGAACATTACGAGCATTATATCATAACAATCAGGATATGCCAGGCTCTCATTGTTTTCCAACTATGAACAAGAATATTTAATCTTTGTGACCAGTAAGTAGCTGAGTAGGAATGTTCAAGGCTCCTCTTTGGTAAGTATCATGTACTTTCACTTGAAGTGTTGAAAGGTCATCTTTAGTTGTTGTCATATTTTCCACTTGAAATGCTCAAGGCTTGAATATAATGACTGTAATATTTGTTCACTTGAAGTGTTTAAATGCCATCTTTAATAACTGTCATATTTGTTCGCTTAGAGTGTTAAAGGGACTTATTTAGTGACTGTTATATTTGTTCACATGACCTGGCTAAACGTGATACTAGTCGAAATCTACAGTTTTGTCCTACCGGAACAAGTATGACGTACATATTTTTTCTTAAACCTTTATTATAATACTAAATTACTAAAAGTATGTTTATTTGAGAACTAACATTACGTTTGTTGGCATTTAGTAGAACAGAAACTTCACTTATGTTTCGTTGTTTTTCAAAATTACAATGTATGATCTCGCTTTTTCTGTGTGACAGTTTCAATTAGTTTATGTTTTCATTTTTTTACTACACGAATTTTATAACGCCTCGTATTATAATGAGTTATACTAAACCGTTCCATTTTGATAATGGTATATTTCTGTCTCCTTCATCTACGTGAATTGTACTCACAGCATCCTTTTAAAAGGAAAAAAAAAAGTAAATAAAACCGATATTACTGTAATGTATTGTTTTATCTTTTTTCTGAATGAAGTGTATTCTTACTTTAATTACTGAGGTTTGTAAAATCTTGACAGCTACACTAACTACGTTTCATGTCTTCTTCGTAGAAAGTGTTGGTAACCTAATTAACTATGTTTTATGGTAGAATATGTTTTCTGTATAACTTTTGTAAGTGCATTAGTTATGTTAGATTATAGGTGTAAATGAAAAAAATCCAATTTTTCTTAAATAACAGAAGTAAATTTCCCTGTGAAACTATTAAAAATAAAAGGTCCTTTAGCGCAGAAATCCCAATGTGTAGCCTTGTTCTTAACAATAAGAAAATATATATATAGTTTAAAAGTGCACTAATTTAAGTTATAAAATGTGTATTTCCTCATATGGCTCTAATTTCAGATCCTACTTGGTTCTGGTACGTGTGTTTACTCATAAACCGACACTACAGTTTAATTACGACAGCATGAGCAAGTAATGAATATTACAAGTCACATAATCCAAAAGGTCAAAAGGTTTTTGTTGTCAGAGTGTGTTGGTGTGTTGCTAATAAATTATCATCGAGGTCTAGAAAAGGTTAAATATCCGCTCTATAGTAATCTTTCTCTCTTTTCTGTCTCCTTCTTTCAATCCTGGATAATGTACTAAGAATTCTGCATTATATCCTCTTACATGGCTTGAAAATAGAAACCTTGTAACAAACACTATACATGACAGCGTGATCTGTTATATTTCATTAACCGATCACCATTTCACATGCCTTAACACTGCACGATCAATATACATGTATTAAACAGAATGTGATTTCGGTTCTTGAGTATATTGCATCAAAGATTCACTAAACTGTGGTCTTTACTCTCCGTACAGAGATGTCTGAGATTCACGAGTTCATATTATGTTTCACAGTTCGTTTTCTATACAATACTTCGTGTACTAACGTGTTTTTTTCTTTACACTGCTTTACCTTTTGTTATAGTTATTGAAACCAGTATTTACTTAAAAAGGCACTAAAATGTGTGGTACAGTTTTTCAGTATTTTTTTGATACAGTAAAACTGAGGTCTTACCTCAGACTACTGAACGATGTATGGTATAACCTGAGTGGTTGTTATTTGGAGAAATGACGACTAAATAATTGGATGTTTTGTGTTAGAACAATAAAACTATATCTGGAATTTGAATTTTTCTTTTTTAGACATCTGGAGTACTGAAAAATTCGATTTAGAAAAATAAACGAATATTACACGTTTATAATACCTACATCAACTGTTCTTCGGACGATATGTGGTGTCTGTAATAATTTGTGTTCCAACAATAAACCAGTCTTTGATATCCATCTGAGCTGTTCTTTCGATATGTGGTGTCTTTAATAATTTGTGTTCCAAAAATAAACAAGTATTTCATGTCTATTATAGATAACAGGTAGAATTCCTTGAAATTGGTGTAACTCAATGACAGTTGGTGAACTGAAAGGAATGTTGATCTACATTTCTATTTTGTTTTGTACTTGTAGAATTATAATACTTTTTAACAATTAAAGAATGCTTTCATAATCACATCTGAGCTTATTTTTCGAAATCATTGCGTGTTAATCATATATGTAACAGTTTTTGCCCTTTTTAATAGTCAATTATTTAGGTTAGAATGGTAGAAGTTCAATAGGTTTCCACATACGATATTCTTAATTTGAGTGGAACAACCAATACGCTAGCCATGGGTTTAAGGTAAAAGTTACAAATTTCAAGCACAACCTAATATCATTTTCAACTTCTAACTAGAAGGAAGGAAACTTGCAAGTAATACTTACTGTTTTGTTGGTATTTTAACCTAATAACGTTATTGACAAACACATTTATAAACGACCCTTTATTTTCAAGTGAGTATCGTATTAGCAGCATGTTGCTTGCTCTAACCTTGGATCTTAGAGATCACAGTTCATCACACTAGAATTCGACCGCGTAGACATAGAGTTTTGTATATTGAACAATTACAGCAGTTTCAACACGTTTGAAACTTTCTTGAAATACAGTGTTTTATTTGATGAGTTCAATCATTATCGTCATTCACAAAAGCCCTCAAGTGGCATAACGGAATTACAACGCTACAAACTGGGTTTCATGATAAATAGAGTACAGATTGCTCATTGTGTAGCATGGTGCTTAACTTCATATAAACAAGTGAACAAAAAATAATAGCGAAAATGAATTCAACAAAAACGTCATACTACATAAACCTCAAAGCGATGACAAGGAATGCACCACAGTTCCCGCGTTGTCGTAATGTAAGGTGACACTGCATCTTTTTTTCTTTAATATACTGCTAGAGTTCAAAATTCACCTTAGAAAACCAAACGACTTACTCAATATTCGTGTTTAATTACCTTCTGTTGATCACATACACCAGCTGTATATTTTGTATTCTTCCAGCTTTCTTACAATTCGCGACAATCTCGCTAAGTTTTAGATCATAACCTGTTTTAATAGATCCCTTATTTACTATTGACTTAGATAATTAGTTAATCTCAATAATCCTGTTTCGCTGCTACAGCTTCATGTAATGCCTGCAGAGTTTTCACCTAACTTTAAATCCATTACAATTGAAATCTTGAAAGCATTACAACCTCTTATAAAATCATATTCCTTTATATATATATAAAAATATATAGAAATATATACTATTACCATAAGCCTTAAAGACGTTTTAATTTCATGTTTTTAACGACTTTATACGGTAGACTAAGACATAACATCATAAAGTATTTGTAACAATGCTTATTATGCATTAAGTAGTTTCTGCAAATAAAAAAAGTGTACTCGAAGTTCCACATATTTACTTTTCTTGTTTTGTTTTCAAGTTTTCCTTCTTCTTGCAATTACCGATTTTACGCTTTATTTTCACCTGTGTGTTTTACTATTTCAAACTTAAATTGTTTCTTAATTAACTGAAAACTGTCAACAATGAAACAACAAATTCAAACAATAGTTTTGATTGGAACCGATTTGATTCAGTTAAGAATTGCCATAAGAGTAGATTTTCTCAGGTTTTATGAATCAATTATTTCAAGTTCTAGAAATAAACCAGATTTAGTTACCTATCACAAATTAGAAAAAAATACTTGGTATTTTCAAAGGTATGTAACAAAAGAGCTAAATGGCTAGCTAACAGACCTCTGAGGTTTTGTGTGTTTTTGGATTTTGTAAGTGCTATCTGCGCTAGAAGTCTCTAATTTAGCAGTGTAAGACTACAGATATGGCAGCTTGTTATTACCACCCACCACCAACTGTTAGGTTACTCTTACGACTGAAAGGGCGTGCATGTTTTCGTGTGACGGAGATTCGAACTCGTGACCCTCACATTACGATTTGAGAGCCCAAACGACTTGTTTATGCCCTAACGTTTTAAAATTGCCATTTCTTTGTTGAAACTACCAATGTGCAACCTTTCACCATAATCATCATGCCATATCCGGCCCATTGAATAGAAGATAGCAACTACTTTAAATAATGTACTTATGTAAAATAAGAAAAAAATGGCATAAAAGACTGTTTTATATGAATTATTTAGTATTAAGCCTTCCCCCAAACGAGGTTTTTCTTTTGAGGAGTAAATATCTTTTCGAGAAATGGGGATAATTTCTTTTCTGTGTGGATATAGTTCGGGGAGATTGATTATTATGTATATTTTTAAAATAAATTCTGCCACATTTATATAACAATTTACTACAGTTTTTTAAGATTATAGAAACTATGCATTAGCTGTTGAATGAACTCCCTCATCCACCTTGTGGCTCAGCAGTAAGTCAAAAGGTTTATAGCTCTAAAAACGTGATTTTATTGCTTCTGGAAATTCACATTATAAATGACCAATATTTAGTTTTGCACTTAACAACAAAGAAACAATCTGTTAACGTGCTTATAGAATGCTGAATTAGGTTTGTACTAACATACTTACCGTAACTAAGAGAAAGGCTATTAGTGACAGAAATGACGCGAGTTTAAATTAGCCTTAAAATTGTGTTAATTTTGAAAATCTAACACATAATAAAGACCAAGTGCTTAATTATCGTTGAACTTTTGTTTTCACTTTAAGAAGTATATGTTCAGGATATGTTATGTTGTAACAGATTATTAACTGAATATGTAAGGTAATGAAAAAATAACAACAAAATAATATTGTAAACTAATTCTTCGGGACTTGTTATGGAAAATAATAAAACATCGAATATAAGGCCCGGCATGGCCAAGCGTGTTAAGGCGTGCGACTCGTAATCTGAAGATCGTGGGTTCGCATCCCTGAAGCGCCAAACATGTTCGCCTTTTCAGCCGTGGGGAAGTTATAATGTGACGGTCAATCCCACTATTCGTTGGTAAAAGAGTAGCCCAAGAGTTGTCGGTGGGTGGTGATGACTAGCTGGCTTCCCTCTAGTCATACACTGCTAAATTAGGGACGGCTAGCACAGATAGCCTTCAGAGTAGCTTTGTGCGAAATTCAAAACCTGTGTCAGTTCTCTTTAGCTCTCTATTGCACAGTGGTATGTCTGCAATTTCTAACCGCTAGAAACCGAGTTTCGACACCTATGGTATGGTCTTAAACTTTTGACCAGCTAGTATTTGGGCTAATTTCATAATTTTCACATCTACCCCATTAAATGCTGAATACGTTTTTATTTTTATGTCTTCTTATAGCAAAATCACCGAGGGGAATCGAACCCCTGATTTTAGCGTTGTAAATCCGGCAGTACTTGCGGAGGACTTCGTTTTTCGAAGCTCTATTGCAATTAGTGGTTGAGTCTAACAACACAAAATACATATGTTTTCTCTATGTTCATTATCCTTAACAGATAGTAGTGTATATATCTTTATTTTATTATCCTCTTCGTGCCTAATGTTTTGCTTTCTTTCAGTTTTTCTGTGAACGTTTCTGGTTTTAAATTTATTACCTCTCTCTTTATAAATGTCTATTTCACATCATGAAATTTTATACTGTTTACTTTTTATTTAATGAATAAAATTCAGAAAACAAATCAACATAACCATGTCAACGTTTATCTTATTTGGTTCTGATGTCGTCTTTACGAGCCATTTCCTTCCATTTCTTATCCGTGACTGGCATGGCTAAGAGGTACACAAGCGGTTGAGTCGTCAGCTTAGAAGGATAGGTTCTTTTCCCGTCACACCAAACATACTCGCCGGTTTTACTCGTGGACGTGTTACAAAATTACAGTTGATCCCACTATGTGTTAGTAAAATAGCAGCCAAACGGTTGGCAATAGGTGGTAACGACTAGTTGCCTTTCATCTCTTTATACAGTGGTAAATTAGCTTAAGTATCGGTCTTGTAGCTTTGCGCGAAACTCATAAACAAACAAATATACCAAGTATGCTCGCCCATTTCTGTCGGGGAGGTGTTATAATGGTCTAGTGAATTCTACTATTCTTTGGTAAAATAACATTAACAAAGACAGCGGTAAGTGTTCAGGAATACTTGCCTTCCTTCTATTCTTTCTCTGCGAAATTGGGGTTGGTTAACGAAGACAGCTTTTTATGTAGGTTTGCGTGGAATTCGAAATGAACCAGTTGTTACGATCAGTTATGACATTTTCACCTTCAATAACGCAATTTTCCGTGTATTTTCTAATCTACATTAGAATCTAATATATTTTCTACATTTTAAATTCTATTGTATGTGAAGTTTACACCTTTTATCTCCCACTGAGTAATCTTTACACCCAAACTTTATGGCTAGTGGTACGAATGTTTTGTACAATATTCCTTTCAATATCACAGACATCTTTTGTTTACCTGTGACTTTAGATACGAACAACATTTCATGCATCTTTTTGCTTTTACAGCTTTCTGAATTTTTCTATAACACTGTAATTATATATATTCATACATTTTTAACCACACGCCATATTTTATCCAACAATGTTAACGGTTCTGCCGTTTTGAATTTCATGGCAAGAACTACATTCTATGTCCTTGGATTATATACTAGAATATGTTTAGAACACTGGAAATATTTATACTATTTTTTTTTGCTTAAGCGAGAGTCAGCACAGTCAACATATGTAGATGATTAAAAAATACAATCTGTTGTGAAGATTTTTGAAGCAATAAGTTTAAAGCCTGAGTGCATTACATCATAAAACTTTGCGGTGAGAATGTTCACCTGATATCTTTTGGACATTTAAGTAAGAACTGTGACTTGAAAATAAATTGATTGGATAAGAAAAAAAGATGGATGCAAGGATTTGTTCACATCTATTGCTTACCTCCTACGTATTATTTAACTCAAGAATTCTTTAGTGAATCATGTCAAATATTTGACGACTGGCATGGCCAGATGGTTAAAACATTCGATAATATGAAGTAAATGTTCCTCTCGTTATAATAACCTTGTATAAACTTATGTATAAAATTTGAATTAAAAATTTGCCTTATTTCATTATTTATCTTTTTTGTCCAAGTATACGTTGAACTTAATTCGAACACCTGTTTTCTGATTGAGGTTAATGATTTGTTAGTGTTATTAAGCACGTTTCTTTCATCACTAAAATTGGTGCATCACTGCTTATTTCTTCGTAGATATTCGTATATTCGAAACATGAATAACAATATATTTTCTTTATCCCATTGCTTTAATGTGGTGCATGTTCTCTATTAATTATACAGGTTTTTCTTCAGCACAAATAATCTTTAATTATGGGAATCGAATTTTTTGAGTAATAGGAGATTAATATTTAGGCGATGATATATATATATTATTGTACGAAACGTAGGGAACAATTTTGTCTTCCATTGGCATTACGGTATGTCTGAGCACAAAACAACAACAGAAACTGGTTTCAGTACCCTTGTTAAGCAGAGCGCAGTATAGTTCATTGCTCAGTTTCGTGCTTAACTACAAGAAATGAAGAAAAAAGAATTTATACTGTAAGTTCTAATTCTTATTTAATTAAAATAGTAAATAGAACGTAGCTTCTTAAAGCTAAACTGAAAACATTTGTAGTGAAAAATGTTTTTGCTGTTTATTATAACTTGCTTATACACCTCAGTTAATAACATCTTATAAGAAAAATGTTCGAGGTCCCTTCTTACCTTTGGAACAAGTTTCTTCATCGATATTCGTTTTCATTCTGATCGCCATATTTATGAACTATTGTCAACACCGCTATTTCTGTTCTATCGAAAAATTATCTACGAGAAACGGCACAAAAGTTATGAACAAATCCGTTGAAACTACTAGGAATTTTAAAGTCGAACGTGATTGCTGTTATTCTAGTTTGTTTAACAATCCATCTCAAGAGAAGAGTTTTTTTATTTAAGGTGTGATTCGAATCTTATGAACTATTAACTTATGAATCTAAATTTAAATCTTATTTATTATTTTAACGATACCGAGAGGAATAACCAGATCTATAATTAAAGCTTATTGAACGTAACAACGGCTCAGTAGTTGTTCTAGTTTATTCAAGTAGGTTTCTATTGATTTCACATTAACGCTAAAAGCATAACACTCTCGAAGTAAAAAAAAGTTTATTAATATTAATAAAAGTTTTAACATTATATGTGTCTGAAATTAGATAATGATGTTATTTTTCAATATATTGTGTATTTGGTATTTTTTAACCTTGTGTGATACGCATCTTTAAGAATCAGGTCAACGAGTACGCATGGCCAGGTAGAAAATGCACTCGATTCGATGGTCGCGACTTCAAATTCCCGTCACAACAACCATGCTCACCCTTTCAGTCGTGGGGGTGTTATAATGTAACAGTGAATGAGTAGCCCAAGAATTGGCGGTGGGTGGTAATGACTAGCTGTCTTCCCTGTAGTCTTACACTGTCAAATTAGGAACGGTTAGCGTGGATAGACCTGCAGTAGCTTTGTGCGAAATTCCAAAACAAACAAACAAAACTTTTGTAAAGTTTAAGTACAAATTTACAAAGGCTATTTTATTACACGTTTCACCAGAGAATATCAAAAGTACTTTATGACTTACTTTAATAATATAAACTGTTCTTCTTAAATATTACTCACACAGCAATGATTAGACATTAAAATTTGTTTCATTAAAAATATTTACTTATGTCAAAGTAGGGCTTTAATGTAATAAAGCTTTCTAAGCCGAGACCATAGCCATATCCTAGTTCTCCCAGACCAAGTCCGCAGGCACCAACTCCAAGACCCAAGCCTACTCCACCGTGAAATGCCACGTACAGCCAAACATTGAGCAACGGCAACAGCGCCAATTGCATCAAAGGCAGCGATAGGTGCTAGGGCAGCGGGAGCTAAGGCAATAAGATCAACAGCAGCGGAGCGAATGCAAAGGTACAACACCAGCTGGTCCTACAAGACCAGCGCCTAGCAGACCACCATGGGTGTAGGCGAGAAGACCGAGAAAAACGATCTAGACGTAAAATAATAGATATTAAGATAATAAATATTTTATAAAGGTTATACTGACATTCCTCTTATTCTGATAAATAATAAAAACTAAATGTTACTCTTTAGTTTAACTAACACTTTAGTTGAAATAGGAAAGTTGAAGTTATACATAATTACTGTTTCCAAACAATTTACTTTCCTCTTATGTTAGTAAATAATAAAATACATATGTATATACTAGTTATTGTCATCTTTATTTCAACTGAAAAGCAAAATTTGAAACAACAGAGAATATTTTGAATAACAAGAGATTTTGGCAAGTTGAAATTTTCGCTTATAAAACTCCATAGATTTCATTTAAATAGCTTAATCCCAATGTAATATTAAATGATCACTTACAAGAAATTTCATTGTTTGTGCTACTGTTTTCAGATGTGGAAGAAAACTGTGCTGGTCGCTTGCTTCTCGGTACCTTTATAATGTCTTCGAGCTCTTGTTAAACATGTTTTGTGAGATGTCAGTATGTTCTTTAAATCGTTTTCATACTTCACGCCCATCGTTGAAGGTTATGGAATTTTTTCTCTCTTGTTTTATTCAGGTTATTGAGTACCAGTTGTATTTTTCTGTTAATTTTCAACAACTTTCTTATTAATATAAACGTGGATTACCTTAATAGTACGTGCAGCTACGTCTGCTTCAGGAAAAGTAACGATTTTAGCAACGTTGTTTTATCATGTCCGTTTTTGGGTATCTTTCACTGAACTTTTAATGAATGTTTTTTGTTTTTTTTTTCAAATACCGATACAATGCATAATATGAGCATACAGAGGTAATTGAATGAAGGCTAGAGATTGTTTGGAAAATTTTTGTTTATTAAACATCGTAGAATAATACTCGAGGCATTTTCTTTGAAGTGTTAAACTAGAGGGAAGGTAGATCCTTCCATACCATCCATTGCCATTCTTTGGGTTACTCTTTCTCAAATAACAATGGGACTGACTATTATTTTACAATACCATAACATAGGTGGTGGACTTTGAATCTGTTCTTCGCGAGGTGAGTGCTCTTATCACAAGGTCAGGTTTCAAAGCAAACATCTTCGTGCCTAACGTCTTTCTTTTTTTTTCTGTGAACGTTTCTGGTTTAACTTTATTACATTTATCTTTATGAATGGCTATTTTACATAATAATTTTTTATCCTGTTTACTTTTTATTTAATGAATAAAATTCGGAAAACAAATCACCATAACAATGCCAATGTTTGTCTTATGTGATAGCGAGGTCCTCTTTACGAGCCACTTGCTTCCCTTTCTTATTTGGACCTGGTATGGCCAAGTGGTAAGGGCTGTAAACACGTCAACTGAGGGTAGCAAGAAACATACTCACCATTTTTAGTTGTGGCGGTAGGTGGGGAAGACTAGTTGTCTTCCCTCTATTTTTTCACTAATAAATTGAGGTCGGTTAATCCGTGTCTCTCTGTAACTATATAAATTGAAATAAATGTTATTCTTCCAGCTACGTGAAAACAATTAAATGTTGCTATCGTTATAAGAACCTTGGAAATTTATGCATAAAACTTGAATTAAAAATTCGACTTGTGCTATTACTTTCCTTTTTGTCCTAGTATACGTTGAACAGAATTCAAACACCTGTTTTTAAAAGGACTTTTTCATGACGAATAACGTGATTCCTTTGGATAATTCAGTGTGTTTACCTGAACTGAGCCCCATTGAAAATGTTTGGGGGTGGATGGCAAGGGATGTCTATAGAATAATAAAATGTTATCTTGTTTACTTTTTATTTAATGCATAAAATTCGGAAAACAAATCACCAAAACCATGTCAACCTTTTTCTTATTTGGCTGTGAGTTCGTCTTTACGAGTCACTTGCTTCCATTTCTTATTCGTGCATGGCATGTAGATCATCTGAGAATCGCAGGTTCCTTCCCCCGTCACACCGAACACACTCGCCTCTTTTTGTTTTAGATGTGTTATAAATTTACAGTTAATCCCACTGTTCGTTGGTAAAATAGCAGTCAAAGGGTTGGCGATAGGTGGTAACGACTAGTTGCCTTTACTCTATTTTTACCCTTCTAAATTGAGGACAGGTAGCCCAAATACCTCTCGTGTAGCTTTGCACGAAATTCGAAAACAAATAAACATATCATTTATGTTCGTACATTTTAATCCTGGAGACGTTAAAATGTTCAAGTGAACCATTCTATTCTTTGGTAAAATAGCAGTGCCAGGGTTGGCGATAAGTGATCAGGAATACCAATCTTCGTTCTCTGCTAAATTGAATTCGGTTAAGGAAGATATATCTTGTGTAGTTTTGCGTGACATTCAAAATATTCCACTTCTTCCTATCAGCTATGACATTTTCCTCTTCAACGACGCAATTGTCCGTCTGTTATCTAATAATGTCAAACCATTTACTATTTAGGTCGTTTTCGTTATTTCCCTTCGAGTTTTATCAATCTCTTTGACTATGTTAACAACGTACTTTTCTAATCTTTTGCATCATGTGTCCACATTACTGAAGATGGCGTTCTCTGATGTATGTATCGATTCAATCTTTTCTGACAACGGCACACTTTCACCATTACATTTTAAATTTCATTCTATGTGACGTTTGCACATTTTATGTCCCACTGAGTAACCTTTACATCCAAACATTATGACTAATCGTACCATTGTTTTGTACAATATTTCGTTCATTTTGACAGACATCTTTTGTTTACATATGACTTTAAATACGAACGACATTTCATATATTTTTTTCTATCCCTGCTTTCACAACTTCCTAACTTCTTCTATAACACTATAATAATAAATATTCATATATTTTTAATCACACGCTCTAGTTTATACAATAATGTTAATGTTCTGCTGTTTAAATATAATTAGAACAGTCAAAACATCAATACTATTTTTTTTGCTTAAACGAGAATCAGCACAGTCAACAAATGTTGATAACTAAAAATACGATCCATAGTGAAGATTTTTGAGGTAACAACTTCACAGCTAGAGTGTTTTACATGATAAGACTTTGCAATGAAAATGTTCACCCGAGAACTAACGATATCACATGGATATTTCAGTAAGAGCTATAACATGAAAGTAACTTGATCAGACAAGAGAAAAGCATGGTTACAAGAATTTGTTCACATCTTTTGCAAATCTCTCAAGTATTACGTAACTCAAAAATATTTTGGTAAATCATGTCAAATATTTGGGGCCTGGTATAGCCAGATGGATAAAAGACTGGATTCTTTATATGAAGGTCGTCCTTTCAGCTGTGGAGACGTTGCCATGTTATGGTCAATAGCATTATTCGTCAGTGAAACAGTAGCCCAAGTGTAGTATGGTCGGTGGTGATGACTATAGTGTAGCCTTTCCTTACACTACTAAATTAGGGACGGCTACCGCAAATATACCTAGTGTAGCTTTGCGCGAAAGTAAATATTCATGATGTTTATTTCTTTTGATGATCTTTGTAAAGAACTTTGTGTTTTCGTTTTCTAGTTCTAATTAGATGTATCTTGTAATAAATACTTGCGTCAGTGTATTTCTTTTTTGTTATTAAATAGAAAGCGACATAATGGGCTAATTGTGCCTCCCCCATCAAAATTCCGAATGCAAAAGTTAATAAACCTTCCGTTGGCTTTCAATGGCTTAGAAATATATATAAATGTTTATAACACTATAAATGAGGTTCAATAACCATTTGGGGCACATTTCAGATAACTCATAACGAACATTGGTATTTAAAAAGAGATTTAACTACTGGCAGAATGTATCGCTATTTTAACAGTGTTCTTCACCCAGACGTCAATATGGATTTCAGTGAAGAAACACTCTCATATCAGATTGTTTTCGTATTAAAAAACACTATCATAAATATCCGTAAGTACATTTTTAGATAAAATAACAGATGTATTAGTTAATTTTACCTCATAATATTTTTAGTTTTGTTTAGTTTCACACGCTCATATTGTTTGTGTGTTAGCACTTAAATTTGTTGCTATGAGGAACATTAATAACAATTTCGTTTTGGCTAGTTGTAACAGAGAAAAATCTCATAAATGAGAAAAATTTTGTAAAGCGTACTCTTTTTTTACTATTGTTTTCTGTGATTTACTTGCTGTAAAAGAAAAGTGTAAAAAAGAAAAATATCGTAAAGTTTGTTTTTTATTGTTGTTTATTCAGATTTACTTGTTGTAACAAAAAACTCCTAACAATGAAAGAATATCGTAATTCGTGTTCTTTTTTATTATTATTGTTTATTTAGATTTATTAAGTAACCAGAGATCAGGAGAGCCAATATGAAAAATGAACAACAACAACTGAAGAAAAAACTTGTATGTTTATTCGGTGAAAGCCTTTTAGCAGAGAAGTCTCCGTTTTCTTTTTAACTCATAGTCTACATATAGTCCATGAGTCTCTCTAACAATAAAAAATCAATTGAATGTTATTCTTTTAACTACGTGAAAACAACTAAATGTTCATATTGTTATAATAACCTTGAAAACTCATGCATAAAATTTGAATTAAAAATTTGCCTTATTACATTACTTTTCTTTTTGTTCTAGTATATGTTGAACATTATTTAAACACCTGCTTTCTGAGTGAACTTACTGGTTTGTTTGTGTGATTAAACACGTTTCTTGCATTATTAAAATTAGTGCAGCACTGTTTATTTCTTCGTATATATATTTTTTGTGTAACCAGCATTTAGAAATAAAGTGGCAGACCTTCATTGGAATTCTAAAGCTTGGTCATTAGTAATATACCACGGGAAATATGATATGTGTGAAAGTATTTAACTAACAAAAGTTAGAAATGCTTATTTTACACTATTTTAAACATGTGCTTGTGATTATGAACAAGTATTCGTATAGTTTGAAATACAAACAATATATTTTCTCTATCCCATTGCTTTAATAAGATACATGTTCTCTATTCATTAAACAGTTTTTTCTTCTGCACAAAAACTCTTTAATAATTGAAAAGAGATTTTTGTGTAATAGGTTATAATTAAAATGTTGTTTCTTTATATTTAAAGTATAAAATATATGACACTGTACGAAAATTAGAAAACAATTTTTTTTTCCATTGGCATAACGGTATGTCTGGGCACTTACAGCCATGGAAACTGGTTTCGGTACTCTTTGTAAGGAGAGCGGAGTATAGTCCTCTGCGCAGCTTTGTGGTAAATTACAAGAAATGAAGAAAAAATAATTTACACTGTAAGTTCTAATTCTTATTGAATGAAAATGTTAAATAGAATGTAGCATCTTAAATCTAAAATGAAAACATTTTTAGTGAAAAATAATTTATATAAAACAGTATGTTATGCTATTTAGTATTACATGCTTAGACATCTCAATTAAAACATATTATGAGAAAAATGTTCCAGTTTTCTTGTTTCCTTTGGAATTAGCTTCTACATCGCTATTCCTTCTCATTATGATGGCCATATTTAAGAATTATTGCCAAAACTGCAACTTCTGTTCGAACTATCATTATCTACGAGAAATCCGTTGAAAATACTAAGAATTTTAAAGTCGAAAGGAATTGCTATTATTCTAATTTGTTGAACAATCCATCTGAAGAGAAAAGTTTTTTTTTATTTAAGGTGTGATTCGAATTTATTATTTTAACGATACCGAGATCTATAATTTAAGCTTATAGAACATAAAAACGGTTCAGTAGTTGTTGTAGTTTATTCAAGTAGGTTTCTATAATCAGTAATTGATATTATTTTTGTCGGTCGATTTGTACTGGAATTGTAATGGAGTCTATATTGTAAATGGAGATTTGCTCCCCATTTGACATTAGGTGGTATGGTTTATTCAATATGCAAAGGCATGTTTTGACTTTATGTTTATACTTATTTTCAGTGTGATAGATTATGTGTTTAAGTTTATTAACGTGTAGGAAATTTATTTTCAGTATTCATTAAAACAGTCAAAAATTCAGTAAGTGGTTTGAAATCTCAGGGCAGATGAATGTTGGTTTTGATTTCACTACAACCACATAATTGTTGAAACTTGACTCGGTTAATATCGAACTACAGGAGACTAACAATGTAATCTATTATTGAGTTGTGGTACTTGTTAAAAAAGTGTAAATATTAACATTTTTATTTGTATGTTATTAGTATAATTACATGTATAATTAGTTATGTACTTTGTAGTAAAACTTGAATTCTACGAAACGAAAATTTTTACAATTTTGATTCTGGATTAACTTATGATATCACTGTATTTCTAGTGAAGTATTATCTACTTAAAAGGCTAATTTTAAAATTTTTTATAATGATTTCAAATCTGTGCTTAGTATTTTATAAATTCCATAGAAACATAGTATTACAAATAACCCTACCAACTTAAGCGTTAACGTCATTTAATTTTGACCATACCAAGAATTACATGTATTAATTCTCTTATATCAGATTTACATACAACAATAATAACTATTTTATGACTACTTACTGAAGAGCGGCTTAACTAGTGCAGTATTTATTTAAAGAAAGTAATTTCGTTATATGTGATCGACAGTCACAGATGAAATTTTCCTATTAATGTCGTATTCTTAAATCCATCCAACACAATAATATATACTTGAATTACATTATTAAATGGATATATAAAAGATAATTCTCTAGATATTATTCTTTCAAAATGTGCGTAAAATCTGCTGTGCTCTATTCGCCACCAAATGAATTGTTACTGGAATTACTCTACACACCATAATGTGATATGAATGCAGTTTTTAAACAAATGTGGCAAGGTATACTGTGTGGAAACAAAAGTATTTTCAACTAACAATAACATAAAAAATAATAATTCGTGTTTTATCATTTTCTTCATATTGTTGCTATTGTGTCGTAGACAAAATAAATATTAAAAAACAAGAATAATATTAAGTTGAAAACGTTTATTGAAGAAGATACACTAATTATCTGATACACCAAATATCAATGGATCAATACAGAAAGTTTGATTAGACGAAAGTAGATCGAGAACACTTTAATGTACAGAAAGGTATATTTTAGTAACAAAATATATGAATTTTGTGATTATTGATCATTCTTTTGTAAACTGTAAGAAGAAAGTTAAAAAGCCTATTTTCTGACACTTAACGTTTTACTGATCATTATCAAAGCACTTTGTGATTTACTTTTATTTTACAACTCTCTTTCTTCCGTGTTACTCACTCAGTAAATTGATTAGACAATAAAATTCGTAGCCGAGAAAAAAATAAGAAGTAGACACACAGTTTTGTCTCATGAGAAAATATTTACTATTGTCAAAGCTGAGGCTTGAATGTAAGAAACCTTTTCTAAGCCGAGACGATAGCCAGATCACTATTCTCTCAGATGATATTCATATCCCAGCCCTCCCAGAACCATTGCTATATAACGGGGCCTCCCAGACCTATTCCTGCTGTCTCCAACGCCAAGACCCAAGCCTACACCACCGTGGATGATACTCGTGACTGAGAAAGCAGCTCATCCCACGCGATACTACATGTGAAGCTGAAACAGCTCCAGTTGCACTGAAAGCAAAGACAGGTGCTGCGGCAGCGGAGTGCTACTAAGAAGAGCAACAGCTTCTGGATCGATAACAAGAAGTGCAGCACCAGATGCACCAAATAAGAGTAACGCCTAGCAGACCAAAAATTATCAGTTTGGCAATGAGTGTAGGCCAGAAACCGAAAAAAACCGATCTAGATATAAGATAATAAATATTTTATTGAGGTTATCTTGACATTCTTCTTACCTATCTTACTCTTTAGTAGGATTGATACTTCAGTTTATTGAGTTATGTTGAAGTTATATATACTAACTGCTTTTAAAGATTTATTTGAAAAGCCATTTAGTTTCCATTATGTAAATTAATAATAAAAATACATCTATCCTTTTTATTTTCATCTTGATTTCAACTATATAAAAAATTTTAAACTAACAGAATAATTTAAATATGAAGAGATATTGTGAATTTGAAAATTCTCTGCTTATAAATCTGAACTTTTATTGAATGATTTATTTTTTCCTTCAAATACCGATACAATGCATAATATGAGCATGAGGTAATTGAATGAAAGCAGAAATTGTTTGGAAAA